>NW_028317814.1:17428106-17731136 GCF_062004578.1 Staurois parvus | reverse complement strand
TGCTCATACATATACTGTTGTTGTTGGGGTATATATTCTTGCTGCTGGGGTAACTATTCTTGCTATCTATTGTTGCTCATACATATACTGTTGTTGTTGGGGTATATATTCTTGCTGCTGGGGTAACTATTCTTGCTATCTATTGTTGCTCATACATCTACTGTTGTTGTTGGGGTATATATTCTTGCTGCTGGGGTAACTATTCTTGCTATCTATTGTTGCTCATACATCTACTTTTGTTGTTGGGGTATATATTCTTGCTGCTGGGGTAACTATTGTTGCTAGAAGGGACCTATAATTCCCGTAGTCAGTGGGGGTTATCGTTAATACAAAGATGTGTTCTAATGGCTCATGCACATGGGAACTGAGAGCTGTACTGTATAAAAACTGGGCATGTTCCTGTGCTAGCAAATAACAGGTCTTGCATTCAGCTAGTAGAAATCAATGCCAAGGTTCAACACACAGCAGCAGTTCCCATTTATTAATGCCCATCCCCCCTGGTACTGGAGTTTTGTGATTGATGTGTATAGGGACATATCCTCTGCATCCCTGTAGGTATTTGTCCCTGTATGGAATTACTGCTGGGATGTGTAAATATGAATACAGCTGCTGCGGATATCATTCTGGTATTGATTTCTACAGGCTGTTGGCAGACAACTATATATAAGACCTATGGCAAAGATATGCCTGGTATTACACTATATGGCTCAGAGGGCCTATGTGCATGAGCCCTCAACTTCTCTGTCACCCACCAGGCACGGAGTAGTAGAGCGCAACAATATGAAGCGCATCCATGCCAAATATTGCAATTAAAGCCTCATTCAGATGGGCATTGGACCCCGTCCTGTGTGCAGGCTGCCTTTGCCTGCATGCAGCTCAGGGTGGATGCAGAAACAAACTACAGAAGCGGATGCAGATGCAGCAGCTGCAATGACACAGCCACATGTCAAAATGTGATAGCTGTGCAGCCCCAAATGCAGATTGTGTGCACACAGGGCCGTGCAGATGATCCAGATTGTGACATGCATCTACTTCTATAGGCTGTTTGCATGTAGCTCAGGCAGATGCAGAGCAATGCTAGAAGGAGGGGGCGGCTCAGACAAGGGGTTGTGCTAGGAGTGGGTAGGAGGTGGAGAACAGCCTGACCTAGAGGCAGGGGGGTGAGTAGTTCTTCCACCTATTCTTTGAGGAACTTTAGACAGATTATATCTATTTATATATAAAATGCTGTCAATAAGGAATGCTTTCAGAAATAGAAGTGTTAATAATTTATTTTTATTAATTAACAAAATGGAAAGTAATTGTACAGGAGAGGAATCCAAATCAAATCAATATTTGGTGTGACCACCCTCTGCCTTCAAAACAGCATAAATTCTTCCAGGTACACCTGCATACAGTTTCTGAAGGAACCCGGCAGGTAGGTTGTTCCAAACATCTTGGAGAACTAACCAAAGATCTTCTATGACTGTAGGCTGCCGCAACTCTCTGTTCTTTCATGTAGTCACAGACAGACATGATAATGTTGAGATCAGGGCTCTATGGGGGCCAAACCATCACTACCAAGACTCTCGTTCTTGTTTACACTGGAGATAGTTCTTAACCACTTCCATACTTTGCACTTTTACCCCCTTCCTGCCCAGGCCATTTTTCACACTTTGAATGACAATTGTGCGGTCATACAACATTGTACCCAAACTAAAATTTTATCATTTTCTTCAAACAACTAGAGCTTTCTTTTGGTGGTATTTAAGCAACACCGGGGTTTTTATTTTTTACTAAATTAACAAAAAAAGACCAAAAAGTTTGAAAAAAAAACACGTTTTTCTTTGTTTCTCTTATAAAAGTTTTTAAACAAATAATTGTTCTTCATAAATTTAGGCCAAGATGTATTCTGCTACATGTCTTTGGTGAAAATAACCCAAATTAGGATGTATTATTTAGTCTGTAGGAAAGTTATAGAGTTCACAAACTATGGGATCTGAATATTGATCAATCCTGAAGTGCTGACGGCCAATCTAATTTGTTAAGGTCCAAGAATGTCAGAACAGTACAGATATCCCCCAAATGACCCCTTTTTGCAAAGTAGGCAGTCCGACGTATTTCATAACAGGCATGGCGAGTTTTTTGAAGTTGTAATTTTTTTGTCATAATTTTTCGGAAAATAAAAAAATGTAAAAAATTATTTTCACTAATTTTTTTTTACATACTGTCACCAGTGCAGTAGAGCGTCATCATATAACTGGCATGGCAGTGATCAAGGACACTGACTGGTGACAGTACGAAAAAAAAAATATATATTTTTTTTTACATTTTTTATTAGTTTAAATTTTTTATTACTTTTTTCTCTTTTTTTAAGATTTTTTTTTCATATTTCACTATGTCCAAAGTAGTATAATGTTACCATAGTAACATTGTACTACTCTGGGGAAGTGATCAGTATTTTTTTTTTTTTTTTACACAATTTGCTTATAGCAAAGAATTACTTTGCTATAAGCATGCATTTACCCGAATAACATCAATTCATTTAGGGGTTTTTTTTTGTGCTTAGCTGTGATTTGGCCACGGCTAATCACATGACACATCTGGGCTGTGATTGGTCCAGCTTGTGCATGTGATCACTGTGACCATTCACAGCTCGACACATTAGTATACAATGGATGGCATGAAAGGAAGCCATCCATTGTATACATCTGTCATGTGACCTACTGTGATTGGTCACAGCAGGTCACATGGTACTGGAAACAGGGCTGGTACACAGCTGGAACACGGCCGGTGAGAGATTGCATCGCAGAGCGGCTGGCACACTGCTTTGCCTGAAAGGACACCATATGGCGTCCACCCGGAGGGACGAGCCGCTCGCCCGGCCGCTTTTGTGCTATTGGCTGGGAGGGAACCGGTTAATGACATTGTCTGTATGTTTGGGGTCATTCTCCTGCTGAGGAATACATTTGGAGCAATCACGCGCCTCTCTGATGGTATGGCATGATGGATAATTATCTACCTGTATCTCTCAGGATTGAGGACACCATTGATCTTGAGCAAATCTCCAACTCCACTTCCAGAAATGCAGCCCCAAACTTGCATGGAATCTCCACTATGCTTCATTATTGCCTGCAGACACTCATTATTGTACCGCACTCCAGCCCTTTGGCAAATTACCTGCCTTTTGCTACAGCCAAATATTTCATATTTTGACTCATTGGACCACAGCATCTGCTGTCATTTTTTTGCACGCCAGTTTTCATGCAAAGTTGAGTTGCTTAGGCCTTGTTTCCACATCCTATGCATGAAAACATAGGAACCGGGGTGCAGAAAAATGGCAGCAGGTGTTCTGGACCGACGAGTCAAAATTTGAACTATTTGGTTGTAGTAGAAGGCAGATTGTTTGCAAAGGGCTGCAGAACAGTCCAATAATGAGTGTCTGCAGGTAACAGAAGCATGGTGGAGGTTCCTTGCAAGTTTGGGGCTGTATTTCTGCAAATGGAGCTGAAGATTTGGAGTTGGAGATTTGGTCAGGATCAATGATGTTCTCAAAGCTGAGAAATACAGGCAGATACTTATCTATCATGCCATACCATCATTGTGGTGTGTGATTGGCCCCTAATTTATTCCGCAGCAGAACAACGACCCTCAAACATGCAGCCAATGTCATTAAAAACTATCTTCAGTGTACACAAGAAAAAGGAGTCCTGAAAGTGATGGCTTGGCCCCCACAGAGCCCTGATTTCAACATCATCCAGTCTGTCTGGGAGTACATAAGGAGAAAGAAGGATTTGAGGCAGCCTACATCCACAGATCTGTGGTTATTTCCAAGATGTTTAGGAACAACTTACCTGTCAAGCGCCTTCAAAAACTGTGTGCAAGTGTACCTAGAAGATTTAAAGAATTCATGCTGTTTTGAAGGCACAGGGTGGTCACACCAAATATTGATTTCATGAAGGATTCTCTGCTGTTTATGTAATCTCCATTTTGCTCATAAAAATAAACTAATAACACGTCTAATTCTGAAAGCTCTAATTTTTTTAGCAAATGGACCCAGCCGCTGCTTTCAGATGTACCCTCTACATCAAAAATCATATATTTTTAGAAATAATAGGCAGCTCTACCTATAAGTCTGTGAATTATCACTCAACTTTAGAATATAGTTTCCTAGAATAAAGAACAAACCATATATATATATATATATATATATATATATATATATATATATATATATATATATATATATATAGGAGACCCTAATATGCAAACAAAAATAGTGAATAAAACACAATTGGGGAATAATTCTAGAAACAAAACCCGGGGGATTTACAAATTGGAAGCCCTGAGCCCACAGGATTTGAAGATAGAAATAGATCTCAATTGTTTTATCTCCAGTATCAAGGAGGAGATATTTCATACTTCTGAGATTTTATCATTCAAACTAAGCTAGATAGGTGTTGATAGCGATTTTATATATGGGGAGCACACATTTTTTAATGTTTATTCTCATTTTACTTATATATTTCATAAATGGACACTAGATGACATTAGATTGTATATGCATTTTTGATGATGATGGTTATATATTACATCACTAAACGGCAATTTTCTTAGCGGTTCATGGATTATTATTATTACTGGGTACAAACTGGTTGATCTTATTTGTTCTTAATTGTAATCCTCCTCTTTCATATGATATTTGTAAAAAAAATAATTGCTTAAAATGATATATCATGAGCCCAGCTGGCTAACTTGCATGCAGATGGTTCATTGTAAAATAGTTCTTAGCGAGTGGAGGATGTCAGAGCCATACCGCTGCTTGATGACGTTCGGATGTGACAAAATATGTAGGTTGTGACTTCAGTTGGTGACCTCACCTCTGCTTAAGTTGGGACACACTCTGGCTCCAGGTGAGTACTGGAGCAGCGGGGTTCCCTTACAGCTTATGCAGGCTTGTCATTCCGGGTGCAGGATCAGGCACAGGGCAATGTCAATACATATGCTTATGTTTTTATATGTGTGTTAAAAATAATACAGATGGAAAATGATGAGGGTTCTTCCTGGTCTGTGTCATCACATGAGCTTTATGAAGTGACAGTTTGGTGACCAACTCTGGGAGTCTGATGGTTAAAGGAAAGGAGCCAACTGGCGGTACAGATATTTTTACCTTCCAAGGTTGGAGAAGAGCAAGGTGGAGTATAACACCAGGAGAGTGTGGAGATTACATCCAACATGCATTCAGACCTGATTATTATTAAGGGGTCCATACAGTCTGATGAGTGAGCATTTAAAAGGAGAAGCAGCACCAATCACAAGTGTTTTTGTGTTGGGGGGATAGAACTGGGCTTTGAATATCTGCTATAAGTTAAAGTTTACATATATCTATGGTTTTCACTTTGCTTTTATATACAGTCATGGCCGAAATTGTTGGCACCCTTGATATTTCTCCAGGAAATCATGTATTTCTCACGAAACGTATTGCATTAACACATGTTTTGCTATACACATGTTTATTCCCTTTGTGTGTATTGGGACAAAACAAAAAAAGGGAGGAAAGAAAGCAAATTCGACATAATGTCACACAAACCTCCAAAAATGGGCTGGACAAAAGTATTGGCACCCTTTCACAACTGCGGATAAATAAGAATGTTACAAGCATGTGATGCTCCTGTAAACTCACCTGGGGCAAGTAACAGGTGTGGGCAATATAGAAATCACACCTGAAAGCAGATAAAAAGGAGAGACGTTCACTTAACCTTTGCATTGTGTGTCTGTCTGTGCCACACTAAGCATGGACAACAGAAAGAGGAGACGAGAACTGTCTGAGGACCTGAGAACCAAAATTGTGGCAAAATATCAACAATCTCAAGGTTACAAGTCCATCTCCAGAGAACTAGATTTGCCTTTGTCCACAGTGCGCAACATTATCAAGAAGTTTGCAACCCATGGCACTGTAGCTAATCTCCCTGGTCGTGGACGGATGAGGAAAATTGATGAAAGATTGCAACGCAGAATAGTCCGGATGGTGGATAAGCAGCCCCAAACATGTTCCAAAGACATTCAAGCTGTCCTGCAGGCTCAGGGAGCATCAGTGTCAGCGCGAACTATCCGTCGACATTTAAATGAAATGAAACGCTATGGCAGGAGACCCAGGAGGACCCCACTGCTGACACAGAGACATAAAAAAGCAAGACTACAGTTTGCCAAAATGTACTTGAGTAAGCCAAAAGCCTTCTGGGAAAACGTCTTGTGGACAGATGAGACCAAGATAGAGCTTTTCGGTAAAGCACATCATTCTACTGTTTACCGAAAACGGAATGAGGCCTACAAAGAACAAAACACAGTACCTACGGTAAAATATGGTGGAGGTTCAATGATGTTTTGGGGTTGTTTTGCTGCCTCTGGCACTGGGTGCCTTGACTGTGTGCAAGGCATCATGAAATCTGAGGATTACCAAAGGATTTTGGGTCGCACTGTAGGGCCCAGTGTCAGAAAGCTGGGTTTGCGTCCAAGATCCTGGGTCTTCCAGCAGGACAATGACCCCAAACATACGTCAAAAAGCACTCAGAAATGGATGGCAAAGAAGCGCTGGAGAGTTCTGAAGTGGCCAGCAATGAGCCCAGATCTAAATCCCATTGAACACCTGTGGAGAGATCTTAAAATTGCTGTTGGGAAAAGGTGTCCTTCCAATAAGAGAGACCTGGAGCTGTTTGCAAAGGAAGAGTGGTCCAAAATTCCGGGTGAGAGGTGTCAGAAGCTTATTGATGGTTATAGGAAGCGACTGATTTCAGTTATGTTTTCCAAAGGGTGTGCAACCAAATATTAAGTTAAGGGTGCCAATACTTTTGTCCAGCCCATTTTTGGGGTTTTGTGTGACATTATGTCATATTTGCTTTTCTGCCTCTGTTTTATATTTGTTCCAATACATACAAAGGGAATAAACATGTGTATAGCAAAACATGTGTTAATGCAATACCTTTTTTGTGTGAAATACTTGATTTTCAGGAAAAATATCAAGGGTGCCAACAATTTCGGCCATGACTGTATATGAATGTACAGTTGTGTTCAAAATAATAGCAGTCACAACATCACTAACCTTATCAATCACTGTTTTTGGTAGAAATGATATTTCTAAATGGCAAATAATTTACTAGCAGGTGTAGTAGAGTAATAGAAATCCAACAGACCCAACAGTCATGACATGCATGCTGCTGATTCTGTGTCATTGAATCATTAATTGAAAGGGGCAAAATAATAGCAGTGTGGAGTTCTATTAGTGAGGTCATTCATTCTTTGAAAAACAGGTGGCAATTATTGCCCTTATTTAAGGAAGGAAGGCAGCAAATGTCGTACATGCTGGTTACAGTGCATTTCTCTCTGAAATTCTGAGGAAAATGGGTTGTTCCAGACATTGTTCAGTAGAACAGCGTACCTTGATTAAAAAGTTGATTGGAGAGGGGAAAACATATAAAGAAGTGCAGAAAATGATAGGCTGCTCAGCTAAAATGATCGCAAATGCTTTAAAATGGCAACCAAAACCTGAAAGACGTGGAAAAAAGCAAAAAAACTACCATTCGAATGGATAGAAGAACAGCCAAAATGGCAAGGACTCAGCCAACAATCAGCTCCAGGAAGATCAAAGAAGGTGTAAAGTTCCCTGTGAGTACTGTTACAATTAGAAGACGCCTATGTGAAGCCAAGCTATCTGCAAGAAGCCCCCGCAAAGTCCCACTGTTGAAAAAAAGACGTGCTGAAGAGGTTACAATTTGCCAAAGAGCACATTGACTGGCCTAAAGAGAAATGGCGCAACATTTTGTGGACTGATGAAAGTAAGATTGTTCTTTTTGGGTCTAGTGGCCGGAGACAGTTTGTCAGACGACCCCCAAACACTGAATTCAAGCCACAGTACACTGTGAAGACAGTGAAGCATGGTGGTGCAAACATCATGATATGGGGATGTTTCTCATACTACGGTGTTGGGCCTATTTATCGCATACCAGGGATCGTGGATCAGTTTGAATACATCAGAATACTTGAAGAGGTCATGCTGCCTTATGCTGAAGAGGAAATGCCCTTGAAATGGGTGTTCCAACAAGACAACGACCCCAAACACACCAGTAAACGTGCAACATCTTGGTTTCAGACCAACAAGATTGACGTTATGGAGTGGCCAGCCCAATCCCCGGATCTTAATCCAATAGAAAACTTGTGGGGTGACATCAAAAATGCAGTTTCTGAGGCAAAACCAAGAAATAGAGAAGAACTGTGGAATGTAGGCCAATCATCCTGGGCTGGAATACCTGATCACAGGTGCCAGAAGTTGGGTGACTCCATGCAACACAGATGTACAGCAGTTCTCAGAAACAGTGCTTATACAACTAAATATTCATTAAGTGATTCAAAGGAAAGCAAAATCTTCAAACATTTTTCAGTTTATATAGTGAATGTTTGAGTTTGTAAAGAAGAATACAAACATTGCAATTTTTTTGAACAGTCTAATATTCACTTTTCTTCAATTTTTTTAGAGGAGCAACACAAATGTGATATATATTTCTTCATGTTTTGATTTGGAATAGAATGTGTAGTGTTCCCAATGCATTTGTGTGTATGGAAATAAAAGCTATTAGAAGGATTTTGAGCGTTATTCTCTTTTTTCAACACACTGCTATTATTTTGAACACAACTGTATATCTCTCTCTCAGGGATGTGCAATTCATATCGGTCGACGCCGAGGACATGTAGTTCCGGGCGTCGGTCAGGTAGGTTTTTGTTACCTGTAGCCCTGCTGCGGGCAAGCAGCAGGACTCACCTGTCAGGTGGAAGCATTCAGGTGGCAGCGCTGCCGCCCGATTGGTACCACACAGCCTACTATGCTGCCAGCCTCTGCCCCGGCTCCGCTTGCCCATCTGCGGGCTCAGGACCATTTCAGTGACTGCCGACGTGTATAGCGAAGAGAGGAAAGTGAACACATCTGTTCCCTTCCCCTTCTTGTCCTGACCTGGAAGTGATGTGACGTCACTTCTGGGTCCCAGTCGACAGATTCCCGGACATCAAGGCTGGGATAGAATGTAATGCCGTGCAATGTGCACGGCATTAAATTCAGTGGAGCACAGGGGAGACATGCAGGGTCTTTAAGATCCTGTATATCTAAAAAAAAGAGAACCTGTCACCAAAAATCATCACTTTTTGTCCCATGTGTGATGAAAAAAAAAGTTAAGTAAAAGAAAAAAAAATTTAAATTTTTTAAAAATTAAACGTTACATCCAAACATATAACCCTACCAAATTTTTTAAGGCCTCCCCACCCCCACATATGTACGCACGTACAAATGTAAAAGCATGCGCAGGGGTGCCTACGCATGAAAACGACAATTGTGATACACATGTTACATATCGCCGCAAACGCCAGAATGAGAGCAATAATTCTAGCACGAGACATTCTCTGTAACACTAAACTGATGACCTATAAGGGGCTTTAAAAGTGTCACCTATAGAAAACATAGGGTTACTAAAGTTTGTTACCATTACACGAGCGTGCGCAAATTTAAGGTTTGACATGTTGGATATCTATTTACTCGATGCAACTTCGTATTTTATATTTTCTAAAAAATTGGATAATTTATTGCTTTTTGTGCCCTAAAATTAATTTAAGTGTATTTGTTACTGAAATTTTGCGTTTCGTAGACCTTTGTGATAATATCGTGTGACATAAAAAAAACTGGAACTATCACTATTTTATTCTCTAGGGCAATGGGTCCTCAAACTATGGCTCACCAAAGTCATTTACCTGGCCCAAAAAAAAAAAAAAAAACGGTGCCAGCAAATAGCTAGGCCACTTGCTGGGTTCTCGGCTGTGAGAACCAAGCATGCGGCAGCCTGGTGAAGAATCACCCCCTGACTTAAGGTTGATTTCTCTGCAGCCAGAGGAGCAACAGGAGAGGAGGAGGAGGAGAGCATACAATGCACCAGGTCCAGTGCATTACAGTGATGTACAGTGCATTGCGGTGTCAAGTGGGTTACAGTGTACAGTGCATGTTGGTGTCCAGTGCGTTACAGTGTACTGTGCATTATGGTGTCCAGTGCATTAGTGTACAGTGCATTGCAGTGTCCAGTGAATTACAGTGTACAGTGCATGTTGGTGTCCAGTGCATTTTGGTGTCCAGTGAATTACAGTGTACAGTGCGTTACAGTGTACAGTGCATTGCGGTGTCCAGTGCGTTACCGTAATAATAATAATATTGTATTGTGTTTTCCTGGGTTTTTTTGCACTACAAATAAGATATGTGCGGTGTGCAAAGGAATTTGTTCATATTTTTTCAAACTATAGTCCGGCCCCCCAACAGTGTGATGGTCAGTGAACTGGCCACCTTTTTAAAAAGTTTGAGGACCCCTGCTCTAAGGTCTCTGATTTCAGAAAATATATATAATGTTTTGGAGTTTTGTATCATCTTTAGGCCCTAAATGATTTTTTAAACGTGTGCAAAAAACGCAAAAACACATATATATACTGTATATAAATATATAGCAAAGTAGCACGGCATATAATAATATGTTAGATGATTTATCTTCTTCAGCTTCAACAAGCCACTCTACAAAGGACCCGCCTACGTTGGAACGCCAGCAGGATCGTGGAAAGAGGAAAAGGAAGAGGCCACCATGTGAAGACAGCGAGCCACAGGCGAAGGTTTTAAAACTTGACCCTACTGCAGCCTGGATCCCACAATTGGGACTCCGCATGCAGGACAAGGCTGACATTGAAAATGATCAGTCTGTCAGCTGTGCTGTTGTCCAGGCTGTAGTCAAAATAATAAAAAATCAATTTCAACACACACAGAACATGCACATAAGAATGGTTGGCTCAATTGTAAGACCAGTGTTAAAACCAACCATTCAGTTACACCTACTGTCAGGACATGTTTTTGTAACGGCCTGTAATGGTAGACGGGTGGTGATGGCCGACAGTCAACTGGTGATCGATTATACATCAGCTGCCTTTAAACATACTGAAGAATGCTATAGAGTTCTTCTGAAAGACCCACTAAAACACATTATATTATTAAAAGTGCAGCAGCAGCCAGCAAATGATCCCAGTTGTGTCATGTATTCAGCTGCAAATATGGTTGAGCTTTTGACTCCTGGAGGTAATCCAGAGTGTAAGTACAATAAAAAGCTCCTAAGACCACATTTTATTCAATGCCTGGAAAATCAAAAATTTACCCGATTTCCCAGGAAACGCAAGCGTCCACCACCAAAACCACCCAAACCCACATAGGCATCATTTTGGTTGGACCATCCAATTTCTAACAACTGATTTTTCATATTCACTATGCAACAAATCATTTACCAAATATGAGGAGGTAAGTATTGAGTACAGCAGCAGGCTAGAGATACAGTACAGTAGAGAAAGAGGAGGAGAAGGAGAGGAGTAGCATAGGAAGAGGAGTAGAGTAGAAGCAGGATAAGGGAGGAGTAAAGTGGAGGAGGAGTAGAGAAGGAGCAGGAGAGGAGTAGAGTAGGAGAAGAGTAGCAGGAATTGGAGAAGAGGTGGAGTAGAGTTGGAGTACACTAATGTAAACTACTACTACTACTAATGTAATCTAGAGTAAACTACGGTAGAGTAGAGATTAGGAGTATGGTAATAAAAATAAAAACTATAAAACATATTGAAATAAATACAAATATATATATAAAATACAAACACATATATATATACATATATATTAAAAAAATAAAAATAAAAATTAGTTTGAGTAGACTAGAGTTAGACTTAGAGTTAGAGTAGAGTAGGGCTGGCCAGAGAGGGATTACTTTGACGCAGTTGGCCAGCTTAAACATGTATTGCAATGCATGTGAACTAAAAATCGCTGTGTTCATGCAAAGATTGCTAGAAGGGGGGTATAGCACCATGCAGAGGGTTCATTTAGCATTTATAATGGCAACATACAGTCATGTGCCTTAGAAACCTAGTGTGTGTCTGTGAGTGTTTGTGTGTGTGTGTGTGTGTGTGTGTGTGTGTGTATCTCTCTCAGAGATTAAGTTATGTGTAATAAAATGAAATGACACAGGGAAAAAGAATTGAACACGTTAACTGAAGTTTAATACTTTGTTCAAAATCCTTACTTTGTAATGACAGCTTCAAGACACCTCTTGTATGCAAAAACTAGTCACATGCACTCCTCATCAACCTTTTAGAAAATCCTTTTCACTCCTCTGTCAGAAATCTTGTGAGCACCACTTGGTTGTGGCTGGTTTATTGTGAAATTATGTGCTACTTCTGGATTATGGCCCTGACAGTGCTCACAGGAACATTCAAAAGTTTAAAGATCCTTCTGTAACCACTGCCATTAGTATGTTTTACAGCCGTAAGGTTGCAAAGGTCTTGAGAGAGCTCATTGATTTTACTCATCATGAGATGTTTCTTGTGTGACACCTTGGTAATGAGACACCTTTTTATAGGCCATCATTTAAGACTGAACCAGCTGATATTCATTTGCACTGACAAGGGGCAGGATTGCTTTCTAATTACTGAAAGATTTCAGCTGGTGTCTTGATTTTCCATGCCTTTGTGCATCTCCCCTTCTCCATGTGTTCAATACTTCTTCCCTGTGTCATTCCATTTTATTACACATACCTTATCTCCTGAACATATTTGTTTTGGTCTCTTTGTATGTATGGATTGCATGGGTTTTTATCATCATGTGGTGAAAATTTCATATCAATAGCACCTTTAGAAATACATTTACCTAGAACAATAGTGACTTGTTCAATAGTTATTTTGCCCGCTGCATGTAAATGTATAACTGCTGGGATTTGAGCACAGGTATATTTAATTTCTATTGCATAGTGCAGGTCAGTGACCAGACTTCAACCTATAGCTCTTCTACATCTTGTGTCTATTTGCCCCATATTGGCACTATATCAACTGAAGTTTTCTATAAGCAAGTATTTTGCATTTTGAGTAGTGAAGAGACTGGCCAGAGAGGGGTTATGGTGATGCAGTGGACCAGCTTAAACATGTATTGCAATCTATGTGAACTAAAAATCCCTATTTTTATGCAAAGTTTGCTAGAAAGAGTGTTTAGCAGTGTGTAGAGGGTTCATTCAGAATTTTTAGTTTTCATACATAGGTGCCCCTAATGGGTGCAATGACATTCCTGTGTGCACTTGGGGGCAGGATGGGCTCAAACATTTTTAGGGGAGATATTTAGGAGATTAGATGAAACTTTATATTTTGAAGTTGTTTTACTTTTACTAAAACTTTATTCATATCTTATAGGGAAAATCATCCAATAGAAGAAATACATATTTGTATTTATTCTTTCTAATGGGACACATCTCACTTACCTTCTTTTAAAGCTGATGGAGCACAAATTAATCAGATTGTTTCAAGAGCATAAAATCTCAATAAAGTTATAAAAATGCATATTAGTTGATTTGTTTTCTTTTTTTTATATTTGTTTTACTGCTCAGCTCTCTCTTGTGACCAATGCCATATGTACACAGCCCCACTTCCAAACATCTCCACTTTTGCTAAAACTCATCCCAAGTGCACACAAGTGCAGGGTAAATATGGGCCTGCAGATAGCAGTGATTTCGTGGCTTTACAGCCAACAGAATCTGATTTGCTAAACATAGAAAATACAGATGATTTTTGTATCTTTACATGTAGATGTAAAGCTACCTGACCACTCCTACCGACATGCAGTATGATACCCTACCAGCAGTCACAAAGCTTTTTTGTGTGCCCCGGATTCCTGTAGGTAAGTTCCACATGGAAAGAGTGCTGGCTAATCTCTTCCGCTTAGATTGAAACCTGGAAGCGCTTAGCTCTGATCAGTTCTGGGCTCAGGGCCTCAGAATCCCAGAGGCAGCAGCTTGGCAAGCGTCAGCTCAGAGACTTTGTCCCCTCCATCTACAGGCACTGCAAGCACAGAATGCATCAGGGATTTAAGGGATCCAGGAGTAATCCTGCTTTCTCACATAGCCCCTGCTCTGCTCTTCCCTCTGCTCTTCTGTCCATTCACAGAGGGCTTTGTATTTGCTGAATGGGTGTACATAATACATAGAGCTTGAGCGGAGAAGAGGGGTGGGCAGAGAGGCTGCATATGACTCTGAATCTGCAGGAGCTGAAAGTGCAGCGTTGGAGCACCAGAATTAAGATAGGTCTATGAGGTGTCATGCACTTTGTTGGCCTTATCCCATATAAGCTAGCACATTTTAGAAAGTGACTAAACTTCTGAAGTTCAGTTTTAAGTTAAAAAAAACACTGTTTAAGCAGCTTTACAGTGACACATGATTTTACATAAAACAGTAATAAGGCCCACTTGGACTGGCAGATAGAATTGGCCAGTAGTTCTTTGTGGCTATCTCTGTTCTAGTTGATAGAAATTGGCCAACGACAGGACAATGTTCCATCAAGTTTCATTAGAAAATTAGAGACTGCAGATAAAATATTGGGTGTTACTGTACAGGGGCGGACTGATAACTCATGGAGCCCCCAGGCAATAGGGGATTATGGGGCCCCTGTGTCCTCGCCCACACCCAAAAAAGCCTATGAAAAAACCAATGAAAGGTACCAGGGGCATCTCATGGGGCCCCATACTGACCCCGGGCCCTCGGGCAGTGCCCGAGTGCTCGATTGGTCAGTCCGCCCTTGTTACTGTATCATTAGGTGGGACTAACAAGGCAGTATAAACATAGAAAACATAAAGATGCTACAAAAGTTTGAATCTTTCCCTTTTTTTATTAACCGCACCAGACAGGACAGATAAGGTGGATGAATTGACATATCAGTCCTACATACCTTCTTCAGATCTAAGATCTCATCATACATGTCCTCCTTCTCTTTAACGTCTGGTGTTCCCAGGATATAACCTGTCAGTTGATAAAAATAAATGAATTCACATCAGTCATTTAGGATGTGGAACATACAGACTTTTAGGGGGGTCAGTCTACCTGTTAATTTGGTTAGATGCCAGTGAGTTTAACTACTCAATAGCCTCTGTAACAGTGAGATCTCCTTTTCCATATTTCCATATGCAGCCATCTTCTCTTGTCATTTTGGGGGCATCTTAAGCTTGACATACACACAGATTTGTTTTAATTCAGCCAAATTAAACAACACGGATGGACAAATTTCCTACTGCGGCTATTGTATTCTGACAACCAGCACTGCCAGCTGATAGAATGCCTGAACAGTGTCTGCAGCTGATTGGATACAGGATAGGTCACTATGGGCCAGCGGCAGACTGACAACTCATGGGGCTCCCGGGCAAAAGGGGATCATGGGGCCCCTGTGTCCTTGCCCAAACTCAAAAAAGCTTATGAAAAAGGTACCGGGGGCATCTCCTGGGGCCCCCTACTGACCCCGGGCCCTCGGGCAGTGCCAGAGTTTTCAAATGGTCAGTCCGCCCCTGCTATGGGCAGCACTGGATATTTAAAGTGCTTGTAAACCTCATGAACAAAGCATATCCCTCTATAGTGTGCATTTGTCTCTATCCAGAGCACTGAGCATCATTTCTGTCAGCTGCTTCATTCCTCTGCTATTAGCATAAAGAACGCTGACAGGTTTTCCTGGCACCAAGAGAAAAAAAGGTGATAGGGGAGGGATCTCCAGCAGATTGACAGCCTCAGTTCTGTTCCTATGTGCTGTTTGAAGGGGGTGTGTTCCTTCCCTCCAATCAGCTCTCCTCACTGAAATCTGCAGTGTGTAATTTCAGCTCTCTGCCCCCTTTTTTCTGAAATCTCAGACAAGCTATAAAAAGACTGTGCTTTGAATGGATGTAGAAGACACAGATAAACAGGTACAACTTATGTAAGAGGAATTGTTTCATCTCTTCACATCACCTGAGGCCTGTCTCTTCACTGGGTATATGTAAGGTTTAAATCCACTTTAAGACAATTCCATCCCTATCTATAAATAAAGCCCGCTGTGTGAGTTTGAACCTTGTTGCCTTAGTTAAGATTTTACAATTACCGTTACTGGAGGAGCGGGAGTATTTTGGCTTCTTCATCCCGAAAGCTTCCTTGAGATACTCCGGAGTACTGCTGCCAGGATTCACCCAAGCCTGCCCGGTGGCAGTGTCTGATTTCAGGGGCTGAGTCAGGCCTGTGTGGAGGAAGTAGAAGATCACAAGGAAGAAACCCATGAAGCAGTAACAGCAATGGCCACACAAACACTGCAGTGTATAAAACTACCAACATCTCCCAGTGAGATCATGTAGACTCCATGTAGATGTGAGTGACACACACAGACATCACTTTTGTCATTTACTTTCATGTTTGTCTGGAAGAAGACCTTGGGGGTTATTTACTAAAACTGCATAGTGTCAAATCTGGAGCAGGGGCGGACTGACAACTCATGGGGCCCCCGGGCAAAAGGGGATCATGGGGCCCCTGTGTCCTTGCCCAAACTCAAAAAAGCCTATGAAAAAGGTACCAGGGGCATCTCATGGGGCCCCCTACTGACCCCAGGCCCTCGGGCAGTGCCCGAGTTTCCAAATGGTCAGTCCGCCCCTGATCTGGAGCAGCTCTACACAGAAACCAGCTTTCAGGTTTTGTTGTCAAAGCTTAACCACTTGCCCTCCAGAGGATTTACCCCCCTTCCTGACCAGGCCATTTTTTGCGTTACAGCACTGCGTTACTTTAACTGACAATTGCGTGGTCATGCAACGCTGCACCCAAAATTAATTGATGCCCTTTTCTCCCATGAATTGAGCTTTCTTTCAGTGGAATTGAATCGCCTGTGCGCTTTTATTTTTAGAGCTATTTAAAAAACGACTATTTTGAGAAAAATAAACGTGTAAATTAATTGGTTTACGTGAAAGTTATAACGTTTACAAATGGCGGTATATATATTGGGATTTTTTTCTTATTTCTACTAGTAATGGCGATGATCAACAATTTATAGCGGGACTTCAGAACTACGGAGGGCATTCTGATACTGGGGGGAACTGACTTGGTGTCACTGGGGATGTACCACCAATACAGTGATCAGTGCTAAAAAAAAAAGCACTGACAGTACACTAATGGCACTGCGCAGGAAGGGGTTAACATGAGGGGCGAAAAAAGGGTGAACTGTGTGCTGTTTCACTAAGTATTGTGTCTGTGTGCTTCACTGTAAGCACACTGCTCTGCACAGCTATCCAAAGCAGTGTGCAAGAGCTGACAGGGAGGAGAACTGTTTTGTTTACAAACAGTTCTCCTCCCCGTCGGAGATGCTCGGCAATCACCGGGCACCGGTGAGTAATCACCGGCCGGGACATGGTGATTGACAGCCATGGCCGCGAATAGTGGTGCATGCGCCCCCTACCTGGAAGTGCTAAATCACGTATATATGTGATTTTGCGCACCCGTGCCGCTCTGTAGCACTATTTCTGCTATAGGGCGGTCAGAAAGCAGTCAATTGAACAAGCTAAAGTGAGAAGCTGATTGGCTACCATGTACAGCTGCACTAGATTCGGAGTGCTCCAGTTTTAGTACATCCCCCCTTGTAATTATTATTCTATTGTAGTCAAAGTCATTTTTAATAAATCTTCAGGTTTTTTTCTGCATTTCATAAATGGTCAAATGGAATAAAAAATAATCTGTTTTTACTTTACACAATATAATACTGCATTCCAAACTATCTGATTGCATCTTTTTTTATGCAACTTTGAAAACAAACAACTGAATGTGAATGAAAGGTGCACTCACTCTGGGCACAGCTGAACTGAATCATGACCAAGTTCCATTGTCCCCCCTCCCCCCACTCCTGCACTAGTCTGCACTCACACTGGGCTAATAGCACGTGTTCCCAGGCGTACTTTCATCATCTCTGCTAACCAGACCACAGTAAACCCCGCTTCTGTGCTCAGTCATCTATGGAAGGTTCTGGGCTTGGCCACGATTTACACTCACACTGAAGGAAACTTAAGCAGACCCAGGGGCGGACTGACCATTTGGAAACTCGGTCACTGCCCGAGGGCCCGGGGTCAGTAGGGGGCCCCATGAGATGCCCCTTGTACCTTTTTCATAGGTTTTTTTGAGTTTGGGCAAGGACACAGGGGCGCCATGGTCCCCTATTGCCCGGGGCCCCCATGAGTTGTCAGTCTGCCCCTGAGCAGACCACAAGTGAACCGTGCCCAGGACCACATCTTCCAAGTGGTCCTGGTCATGGTACACTCAACCATCCCGGGGCACAGTTCACAGCACTCACCCCACACAAACAAGCCGCACCCAAGGGGGTGAACTGTGCCCAGGCTTGGTTCAAACTGACAGTCCTATTGCACCCTAAGAAAGCTCACACATGCATTCTTCCTCCACTTTTCTTGTGTCAAGGTAGAATCAGACTGTCCTCTATGGGCACCTCTAACTAATGCTGCTGACATTTTGATAAATAAGCCCCATACTATAAGCTCATCAAGTCTAAGTTCTGTTCTAAATTGTTGTACTCCAAAATGTGCTAAAGACAGGAGCAACCTGATATTGTGCTTCAGGCAAAACATTTTTTTTTTGTGCAGATTAAAAATCTAATTTATTACACTCTTTCACATTGATGACACATTGATTTTGCATGGTTCCACATCTCCCTGTTTATATACATATTTTTATTTAATCCCAATATGCTGAGATAAATGGGTTAAAAAATAAAATAAAACATACAGCACACTTATGCCTTAGAGCAGGGGTCTCCAATCTTTCTAGATAAAGGGACAGTTTATTGACTTTCAGATTCTTGGGGGGCCCGAACTGTGGCCAGTGGGAGCAGAAATTTTCTTGCCATCAGTGGGAGTAAACAGTGCCCCATCTTTGGTATAAAGGGAAGGAATGGTGCCTCATCAATTGTTGTCTGTTGGGGAAATAGTTCCCCATTGTTGATGTCAATTGCAGGAATTGTTGGTGTCAGTGGGATGAATAGTGCCCCAAGGGTTGGATAAAGGCAAGCCTAGGGCTTCATCCTGCCCCTGGGCAACAGTTTTGAGACCACTGCCATAGAGAGTACAATATAGCACACAGTAACCCATCCAGCAGTTCTATTTAGGTTCATAACTGTGCAGTCCTCAGACGATCTCTTCTCTTCACTGATCCTGCTGCTCTCTCCTGCATTTTGCAGAGCTACCCTAGAGGTTCAATACACAATTCTAGTACAATAAAATTATAAACACTACACAGCACAAATAAATTATACATGAAAATTAAAATACTATAAATAAAAGTCCAAAAAAAAAGTCCACACACAAAAAAAAACTTATATTTTTTTAAAACATTTCTGAATTGTGCTCAATTCCAAAAAAAAAACGTGCTCCAAAATTCTTCAAACAAATGTGCTCACACCATCCATGATTAATGCTCTGTCCCCACTCACCAGATGCGGTGGACTGTTTGCTGGTATGGCAAAAGAGTCAAACAAGCTTAAAGTGACTGGGCATGTCCTCCCAGATAACGCCCTGGAGGAGGGCGAAACGGTTCCGGTGGGTGCGTGGTGACGTTACTTCCGGTGAGTGGAACGCATGTTGGTTTGCGGCGTTCCAGAGTGATTTCCTGCTATTTGGAAGGGATTTCGATTCATCTTTGCCAGTCCACTTCTACAAATGAAATACGCCTTATAATATGAGCCTTTGTGCCTATTATGAAAGCCTGAGTACATTTTTAAACATGTGAGTGCATAGAAGGCAGCCTTTTTTTAAAATTAAAGATTTTTTTACAGTATTGCACTATTTGTTGTTCTTTGTCTTGTTTTCCATTGTCATCCAATCCTGGGAGTCGTTTCTGGAGGATATTGGGTACAGAGTTATCTGGGAGGACATGCCCAGTCACTTTAAGCTTCTTTGACTCTTTTGCCATACCAGCAAAGAGTCCACTCCATCTGGTGAGTGGGGAGAGAGCATTAATCACGGATGGTGTGAGCACATTTGTATGAAGAATTTTGGAGCAAGTTTTTTTTGGGATTGAGCACAATTCATATATTTTTTTTTGTGTGGACTTTTTTATTTTTTTGGACTTTTATTTATAGTATTTTAATTTTCATATATAATTTATTTGCGCTCTGGAGTGTTTATAATTTTATTGGATTGTATTTTAGAACAGCAGCATTTAATTTTTTTAAGTTTATATATATTTTTCTGTGGCACAAGTTTATATTTATTTTGTTTTATACAATTCCAGTACAGGTTATGTAAGTGGCAAACGGAGGAGATTGATGGAGGTACTTCACTTGATGGGATCTAAATAGCAAGACTAGCAAGGTCATTGCAATTATACATCCTCACCTATCAATCGCCATTCAAAACATCATTTTTGGTTGGAGGTCTTTTTTTCCAGCAAACATGAATATTAACCACTTGCCTACCTGGCACTTTCACCACCTTCCTGCCCAGGCCAATTTTCAGCTTTCAGCACTACCGCACTTATTGCGCGGTCATGCAACACTCTACCCAAACAAAATTTTTAGCATTTTTTTTGAGACAGATCAAGCTTTCTTTTGGTGGTATTTAATCACCACTGGATTTTTATTTGTTACTAAAAAGACTGAACATTTTGGGACAAAAAAGTTTTTTCTAATTTCTGTTATAAAATTTTGTAAATAAGAAATGTTTCTCCTTCACTGATGTGCGCTAATGAGGCTGCAGAGATGGGCACTGATAGGCGGCACTGATGAGGAGGTACTAATAGGTGGCACTGATGGGCACTGGTAGGCATCACTAGTGGGCATTGACAGGCATCACTGATGGTCACTGAAAGGCAGCACTTATATATGGCACTGATAGGCGGCACTGACTGGCACTGTTAGGATGCACTGACTGGCACTTCTTGGCGGCACTGAAAGGCAGCTCTGATTGGCACTGATATGTGGCATTGATGTGCACTGCTAGGCACTGATATGTGGCATTGATGGGTACTGGTATGTGGCATTGATGGGCACTTACAGGTGGCACTAATGGGGCTACACTGATCAGTACCCTGATGATCAGTGTAGATTACAGGCTCTCCTCTCCTCATGAGCTGTCAGCGGGAGGAGAGGAGTGCCAATAACCGGCATTTCCTATTTACATGTGATCAGCTGTTGTTTACAGTGATCGGTGATCTGCTGTGTCTCCGGGACACAGCGAACCACCGATCACTACGCCGCACGCACCCGAGGACACACATGCACAGTTAAGAGTGGGAGGACGTCAAATGACTTCCTCTCAGAACGACAGCCCACACAACTGGATCCGGTATCATGTGAAGATTGGGAAGGGCAGGATTGCTCCAGAGCAGCTTGTGAGGGGAGTATAAGTTATTTACACTAAATTGAACTCTAGCCTGACTCCACACCCTCAGGGTCGTCAGCATAGGAAGAGTGATGGCCGAGTTGGACTTTGGTCCTCTATGAATTAGGTTACGAAGTTCGGCATACGAGACCAATATTGCCGTCCCCAGGATCACCAGAGCATTATCCCTAGGCCGGGAGATTCACCAGCGCACCGTGACCAGAACAGACGCCCAGTAATATAAAAGCAGCTTAGGAAGTGCCAGGCCACCACGATCAATAGGAAGGTGCAGAGTGAAGCAAAAAAGTCTAGGGGTCCTCCCAGGTCAAAAAAACCCAGAGATGATGCCATCCACACGACGGGAGAAAGATTGCGGGATCTGCACCGGTGTATGCCAAACAAATACCGTAGATAAACTTAGGTAAAAATATAATTTTAAAAAGATTAACCCGGCCTATGGTGCTAATCAGAAGGGAAGACCAAGCATTACATTTAACCTGCAACTGTTGCACAAGGGGATGAAGATTGTCCGCTAGGTACTTCTTCAAGTCACACTGCACCGTTATTCCTAAGTATTTAAATTGAGAGACCGATCTAATAGGGGCGAAGGAAACATCAGACAAAGGCCCGGCGGAAGAGGAAACAGTATGGACTTCTCCCAATTAATGCGTATTCCGGAGTAGCTGCTGAAACGATCGATAAGACTCAGCTCCTCTCTAAGAGACAAATTACAGTCCATCAGTCCCTCAAATATAAGAGAATGTCATCCTCATACAGGGAAACCCTATCCTCCCAGTCTCCCACCGGTAGGCCGTGTAAGGAATTGGAAGAGCGGATCAGGCAGGCCAAAGGTTCAAGCGCCAGGGCAAACAAGCCCAGCAAAAGTGGACAGCCCTGCCGAGTGCCCCTATAGAGAGCAAAAGGGGGGGGAAAGGATATTATTAGTGCCTACTGTCACAAGTGGTGCATTTTACAGACACCTGATCCACGAAATGAAGTGGATGAAATGAAATGGCGCAGAGTTTCCCAAAGATACTCCCACACAACCGAATCGAAGGCCTTCTCGGCGTCCAGGGACAGCACCACCCCAGGGTCATCCCTGTCGTAAGCCGCAGAAATATGGGTGAGCAGTCTCCGTATGTTAATATCCATACCCTTTCCTGGCATAAAACCTGTCTTATAGTGGTGGAGCACCACAGAGATAATCCAGTCTCCCAGCTAGCACCTTAGCGAGTACTTTCGCAACAGTATTTAGCAGGGAGATCGGCCGATAGGAGCAGCAGTGAGTCGGGTCCTTCTCGGGCTTCAAAATCACCACTATCACCGCTTGAAGCATATCCGAGGGGAGAGTTCCTGTCTCAAGTAGTGCGTTAAAAAGTATTTGAAAACGGGGAGCCATTTGCTCAATGTACATTTTATAGAATTCAATTGAAAAGCCATCCGGGCCCAGCGTCTTGCCAGATTGAAGAGCACCAATCGCCTGCTGGATCTCCTCCAAGGAAATCGGTGCCTCCAACCGCTGCCTCTGGACAGCAGAGAGAGAAGGCAGGTCAGCATGATCCAGATAGTGGGACAGATCCTGTGGCCTGAAGGCAGCTCTGGAGGAATACAAACCTGCATATTTGTCGTCAAAACGCCAGTTGATAGAGAGTGGATCAAGGATTCTAAAACTGTCTTCGGCCTGTATCAGGGCAATATTGGGAAGGGGGGATTGTTCCCTAGCCATCCAAGCTAGCAGGCGGCCCGCTTCATCACCCTGTTCAAAAATTTTGATGCAGCATAGCCTTCCTGGAGGCAGCAGTACATAACAATAAAGAGTCCTTAATAGCCAGTTGTAAGTCGTGATGACTAAAGGAACTTGGATTGAGCACATAACTGGATTCAGCTTCCTGCACCCTCCGGTCCACCAAATCCACTTCCACCCGCCGTCCAATCTGCAGCCCCCCTATCACAGTCCGATACTGATCCCTAAGAGTAGCCTTACAAGCCTCCCATGTAGTAGTAGATGCAGCAGTATTCTCATTAGAGTTCCAGTAATGCACCAACGCCTCCCCTATAGGGGGTTCTACATCAGGATCAGTGATCCAATACCGATTTAACTGCCAGACCTTTTCCCCCAGGGCATCAGTAATGCTTAATTTAAGGGGTGGAGCATGATCAGAAATCCCTCGTGGAAGGATGGAAATCTCCCAAACCCTTGCTAAAAGTGCAGGTGTAAAATAGCATAGGTCAATTCTAGACATAGTTCTATGTGATGCTGAGTGACAAGTATATGCCCTGGTCCCAGGATTTTTCCACCTCTATACATCTGTGAACTGGTAAAGCTCTGCCCACTTGGCCAACTCTGATTTCCCGCTAGCATCAGGAGATAATTTATCCACACTACAGTCCGGAGTAAAATTAAAATCACCAGCAAGAAGAACATGGGATGTGGGATAGGAGGCCAGGAGCGGGTCCAAGGCAGCCAACGAGCGTGTGAAGGCAGGAGGTGGAAAATATAGCCCCACAATTAGCATTTCAAAGCAGTTAATCATCGCATGAATTATAACATATTTACCCTCGGGATCCAGCCTGAGATCAAGGAGAGTGAATGGCAATGATTTGTGTATAAGGACACTAACTCCTTGAGCATAAGAAGAGTATGTAGCGTTATAATAATGACCAACCCAAGCACTCTTGAGGTCCAGTACCCTACGGCCCATTAAATGGGTTTCTTGCAAAATACAAATATGTGGAGCATAGGATTTGAGAAATTGGAAGACCAAGGAGCGCTTAAAGGGAGATTTGAGGCCCCCGCACATTCCAGGAGATACATTTCAAATCAGGAAATGACATAAAATAAATATTGGAGAACTCATTTGTAACCACTCAGGCTTAACCCTGGGGAAAAAAACATAGAGCTGTAAACCAGACATCAGAAGGATCAGTATACTAGCTGGATAGACCAAAGCACATAAAAAGTCAAATGCACCTTGAGAAAAAAAACAAAAAACTCCCAAAAAACATTTAAAAAAAAAAAACCCTCCCCTCACGCCCCTCCCTGACCCCCCTTCCAAAACTGGGAGAGTCATACTTCCCTGAACAAAAACAGGCAACAGGCCATAGGGATGTCCATGGACCAAGTACATAGAGCAAGTCAGAAGAGCTCACATGTCATAGAGATGCCGTCTCATAGATAATAGAGTATATCACTCGGCCATGGCCTAGGGCTCTAATTTAGATTAAAACTTGGGAGACAGATGATCCGGGAACAGAGGTAGCAGAACGACTAATCTTCCAATGATGCAACAAGATCACCGCTGAGATCGTAGGGTTTCCAATCAGGATGCTGCCTCCTCACGCAGTGATGAAGCGCGTGGTTTCACCATCTTCAACTCTGAACTTCGCAGGGAACAACATGCCATAAGTGAGACCTTTTGCACGTAGTTGAGCCTTAACAGCATCAAAAGATCGGCGTTGCTGTTGGGTATCGACGAGTAGTCAGGAAATAACATTAACTTGTGATTTTCGTAGCGCAGTTCCACCTGGACCCTGACTGCCCTCAGCGCCATATCTCGATCATGGTAGCTAGCAGCATAAAAATAAAAGTGCAGGGCGGCGAACTAGGCGGGCCCCTGGCTGCTGGCATTCCATGGGTTCTCTCGACCACAAAGAAGCTGGAAAAGGTGGCTCTAGGCAGCAAGGAGCAAAGAAGGATCTCGGTAAACCAAGGCAGATTGTCACCCTCTGTCCCCTCAGGAAGATCCTGCTGTGATTCTCTGCATCCTCTGCTTTTGTCTCGAGGTATTTGACCTTAACCCGCAGGGTATGCATCACTGCCGAATGGTCGCGGATGGTGTCCTCTGCATAACTAACACGCTGTTTGACCGCTGCAACTCGGCCCCAAAATGTTTCAAGATCCCTCCGGATCAGCCCCACATCAGTCTGTAGGTGTTCTATGTTCATGGTGAGCACCGCCTGACAGTTGGTAATCGCCGTCATGAGAGAATTAAAGTCCGCCGGCGCAGCAGGTGGGTTGGGCTCTTGGGAGGTGGATGCGGCCATGGTGGCACCTGCTTTAGCCCCAGAGGGCTTACCAGTCTTCACAGCCTGTGTAGTTTTGGTTCTTCTGCCATCAGTCACAGACTTTCCTCTAGTCATCCCCAATATTCCTTCTCATCGGCTGAAAGAATGGTTACTACAACAATTGGCGTGGAACACTGATAGCTGGCCCCACATATGACTGAATAAGTATAAACCAGGTGGAAGCTGAACCCACATCAGAGGGAAGCAACTCTGCCCATGGTATCGCAGGATATTAGCACATCAAGGGGGAGGGAATATATGAGCTGTGGCATATAGTGGGGCCCCTCGAACAGGTACAGGTGGCACAGGTAGTGCAGGGATGGATGCCTGACAGATCCCAAGCTCAAACCAGGAGACAACCAGGGCACAGATCTGCCAGGGCCCCTCAGAGGATTAAGTATCAAAATCTTCAGTGGGGGGGCTGCACAGACAGCACCGAGGTTCCCCCTCCAGGCAGCAGCCACCCCTCCACGGATCTCCCAGACCAGGCCAAGCCCCCTCTCCCCCTGGGGGAATGCACGGGCTCCCCTGAGCACAGTCTCCAGCAGGTGGCAAGTCTCCAGACCAGGATGCAGTGGTCGATGGAGGGCACCACCCTCCCCCAGGCAGCATCTTACCTACCCGGTATCCGATCAGCAGGGTCTCAGCGCCCGGATGTGACACAGGCAGGGTCCGGTCCTCTCGGAGGCCACGTAGGTCACGAACCTCCGGCTCCATGGATGGGGGCTCCATGGATGGGGGTCAAACAAAACCCGATTCGCCTCTCCAGGCAGAAGAGCAGGTCCACATGGATCTCCAGTGTCGGCAGGATCCCATGATACCCAGGATGGAGTCGGATGCTGTATGGAGGAAACAGAGCTCTCTAATAAGCAGCCGCTCTGGTCGCCATCTTGGACACACACCCCAGCTGTACATCCTTAAACAGTGACAGGTGGGGAGGGGAGCAGGTAGCATTGGCAAAAATGGCACTTGCTACATCAATTTACAGTTGGTCTTAATTATCTCCAGTTTCATTATCTAGGAACTGGAGGTAATTACTCTTGAATTTGGCTCTGTAATAGTGCAATTTAATAAGTAAAATAGTGCAGCGCTAAAACTATGATTCAACAGAAAAAAGAGGATATTAAACAACAAACTGATAATGTAATATAAATAACAGTTCAATATGAATGCCATTCTGTGTGAATGTAAGGTGCCAAGTAACTGGTTAAGATTCGGTGGTGGTGTTCCAAGAAATACGGTAAGATTACACTCTCACCAGATGCGTAATATATATACGCATTAAGTATCACATCCAGGGTTTCCTCATCAGGTAAAGGTCTGGTCAGGGGCGTAGGTAATCCTCCCTCAGGGTTATGGTCAGCAATGCCCGGTAAAAGATTAAACGGATCCATGTAACCAGAGGTCCCTTTACGGATAGGTAGGTGAGGAGCCTGCTTACAGGGAACTCCCTTCTCTGGATATAGATGGTCACATATCCAACCCCGATCAACTTCACAAGCGCACTAGACAGGGTTGCCCTCTATCTCCTTTACTTTTTAACTTGGCCCTGGAACCAATAGCACGCTTCCTCTTATTTCACTCTGACCTTCATGGCATCATAATCGGGCAGCAGGAGTTGAGGCTTGCCTTTTTTGCAGACGACATTCTAATTTTTACCTCGCACCCATCCCTCGACCTACCATACATTCAACATATTTTCTCCTCATTCCGCCTTTGCTCAGGGCTCTGCATAAATTTCTCTAAAGGTGAGGTGCTTCCACTGTTTCATTCCCGCCTCCCGGTATGGACGCAAAACTCAATCTTTAAAATTGCTACCAAGTATATCACTTATCTAGGCATAAAGATAGGGAAATTAGCTTCATCTGAATATGCGCTAAACTATACGCCCCTGATCGCTAAAATTATTGGGGAACTGGAAATGTGGAAGGACCTACTGCTTTCACTCCTGGACAGATCACACCTTTTTAGGATGGTGAGTTTTCCGTAACTTCTCTGTCTTCAAACTATACCTCTTCTCCTTAAACACAGTGACATAACGAGGCTACATCGGGAAATTTAAACAATTTTATGGAAAGGCAAACGTCCCCGTATAGCACTTGCTAAATTATTCCTACCACGAAGCAAGGGAGGCTCCGGTCTCCCGAACGTACAAGCATATAATCTTTCATGTCTGATTCGTATAGGTCTAGACTGGCTCACCCAATCCTCCAAATATTCCAATTACCACATTGAATCTGCACTAGCACATCCCTACAATCTCTCAGCCTTATTACATTCCAATGTTACCTCTCTGCCACCCCACCTAAAGCACAATTCACTCATCCGCGATACCGTTAATACATGGAGGGAAGTCAGGCGTAACCTGGGGGTCTCTCTGTGGCTCTCTCGCTTTCTTCCTATTCACCACAACCCTTCCTTTTCTCCCCCGCAATCCCATGATGCTTATGACACTTGGCTAAACCTCTCAACAGCGTCCTACAAACCTATGGGCTACCAGCACATCACTTTTTCTATATGCTTCAAGTAAGGAACTTTGTCAACTCCATTGCACCCATTAAATCTACTAGATTTCAGTCGACATTTTATTGATGTGTTGGCAAACTCTCGAAAATATAAAATATCAAACATATACAGAACGCTGAACCTCCTATACGTCAAACCTTTTGAGACAATCAATGCTGTGAAATCCTGGGTCAAAGATTTCGATAATGCATTTACAGCTGACCAATTACTGTCAGGCTTCAATTCCACATGTGCCTTCAACCACAACGAATTCTGGCGTGAACAACAATTTAAGATTCTCCATCGTGCTTACATGCCCTGTCTCTACTCAAAAAATGACCCGGCTCTGTCTACATGCCCTCTATGCGAGACTCAAAAACCATCACTACAACACAGATTCTGACTATGCTTTGCTATTTCCACATTCTGGAAGCAAGTGGTCAACTACATATCCGTTATCACTACCTTCCGACTACCCATCTACCCGCTACCGCTCCTCTTCGGCTATATAGAACAGCCAGTCATTGGTCTCTTCTCCTCCCAAACGTCATCCTTCAGAAATAACAAACCTTGGATATCTACATGTCTCCTAATAGCAAGACTGGCCATTCTCCGAAAATGGGTTTCCAACTGCTCTCCAACCATGACGGACATCAAACAAGAGGTCAACTCCCTTCTACGTCTTGATAGACTCAATCTAATTACCTTCCCTACCACTTCAAAAGAGCCCCATTACTTTCGAAAGTGGAATTCCTATATTACAGGATCCCTATCCGCACAGGAGCAGGCATTCTTTCTCCAGAATTCTAGCCTATTAAGTCAACCAGTGAAACCTCCCACGAATCCGGTGGTATCAGAACTATCATCTAGTTGACTAGTTGACTTTGGTAACAATTGCTAAGCTGTTATAGTGCAATGTTCTACTTCCACTGACCTTCTCCTCTTCTTCCATTTATTTCCTTTCTATTTTCACCTCAACTGTATCTTGACCCTCTGTTTAATCTGTCAATTTAGGCTCATATACCCACTTGGCAATATCATTATACCATAGACCCACATCAGGCAACTGGAGGGTGATACCTCCTCTACATTACTCATGGCGGAACCCGTAACCACTAATCACTGAATTCCATTTCTCCTTTCTTCTTCCCCCTCCTTCTTTCATTTCTCTCTAGTCTACCTAGGTCCCAGGGTAAAATCTCCCTACTCCTCTATATTCCTTTACTCCAGCTCTCATATCCTTCCTATCACCATTCATCAACAATCTCACCCATTCCGACTATTTTATCTGCTCATAATCCCCCCCCCCTCATTTTTTCTGTCTTCTTGCTCTACTTCTCTCCTACCCTTTTTACCTACTCCCAGCCCTCAAGCTCCCGGATATTTCCTCTCTCTTTACCTTCTTTTGACATGTTATTGATATTTAACAGATGACATCTGCGTACATCTTAACCATCCAACATTAACTACTGGCAAATCACAACATCATTTCACTTCCCGAACGCATTATTCCTACTGGCTATTATTTCTCTCTTTTCTATACACAAGCTATTTGCCCACCACTTCCTCACACTACTTTCCTCGCTACTCACTTACGCAAACTTTATACCTTATATCATATAAATGCCCTTTCGCAACTGCTCCCATTACGCTAAGGGCATCCTATTTGCCGCACCATTACCTGTCTGACTAGATATGATGTAGTATTTGTGTCATAACTGTCTCACCATTTTGTTTTGTCTTACCTTGTTAAAACCCAATAAATATTCTTTAAAAAAAAAACACAAAATTATCTCCTCATGGTAATTTAAAGTCTGCATTTTTGTTTGATTTGGATTTATTAATAACTGATAGATGTGGTACTAGGCTGGCACCTATTTAACCAGTTGAGCTCCAGAAGGTTTTACCCCCTTCATGACCAGGCCATTTTTTTCTATTTGGCACTGCACTACTTTCACTGGCAATTATGCGGGCATGCAACACTGTACACAAATGAAATATATATAATTTTTTCACACAAATAGAGCTCTCTTTTGGTGGTATTTGATCACCCCTGGGTTTTTTCTACTATATAAACAAAAAAAGACCATATGTTTTGGAAAACGTTACTTATATTCTATACTCTGAAAAATATCCAATAAAAAGAAAGTCAATTTTTTTTTTCATAAACTTAGGCTAAAATTTATTCTGCTACCTGTTTTTGTTCAAATAAAATCCCAAAAGGTATATATTATTTGGTTTGTGTGAAAGTTATAGTATCTACAACGATGGTGTACATATACTGGAATTTACGCAGCTATGACGCTATACTGGTAATGGCAGTGATCAGTGACTTATAATGGGACTGTGATAGTGTGACAGGCAGACGCTGGCTGGGGGAGGGGGATGGGACACCGAACTCAATAGTGACACGGATAGTGTTCAGTGCTAGTTCTGTACACTATCACTGTGCTAATGACACTGGCTTGGAAGGGGTTAACATTTACGGGCAATCAAAGGGTTGTGTGGTGCCTGTTATGTGCTGCTTTTATAGATCTTGCTGTTTTTTTCTCCCTGCTTTTCAAGTAGAAGAAACAGCCAGATCACTCCTCTGTTGACAGAGTCCTGTGTTTTTTTCAACACAGGACTCTGGGTTGTGAATTGACAGCTGATCAGCAGGTTTCAGCTAAAATTATTGGCTGAAACCTGTTGACAATATTGCCAACAAAAAAGTGTCCAATCACAGCGCAGGTCAGCAGGGGGCGCGCATGCAAGCACCCACGGACCTTGAAAATGCCAGTCACGCGTATATACGGGACTGAGCCCGCCCGTGCCGCCATGCTGCAGTAAATATACTGCGGCGAGAGGTTAGTTAGTGCTGAGTAAATCAGTCTCACCATCACAGACTAAGCATTGTCACTTGACTCATTAGTAAAAGTAGATCTTTTTTTTTGAACAACCTTACCATTGCTGTATATTATGGAACATCAAATAAGTATTCATGCACACGAGTTACTGAACTTTAATAAAGGCAAATGTAGAAAATGATTCCATGTGTTGTACTGCTGTCTGCTGGCTAAACGGTTATCACTTCTGCCTGGCAGTACTAGGGTTGTCAGTTTGAATCCCAACCACGGCTCCACCTGCCTAGAGTTTGCATATTCGCCCTGTGCCTGCGTGGGTTTCCTCCCAAACTCCAATGATATGCTGGCAGGTGAATTGGATCCTGTCTAAATTGGCCCTAGTATGTGTATGTATGAATGTAAGTTATGGACCTTAGATTGTACGCCCCTCGAGGGTTAGGGACTGATGTAATGTACAATATATATGCAAAGCGCTGCATAAATTGATGGCACTATATGGGCTTCTTCATACTTGACTTCTTCCCAAGTGCCCCCATAGCGTTATACAGGCATTTTAAGCGTTTAAAACGCTCTCCAAACGCCCTGTACATGGTTTTATAGGCGTTTGACAGGCGTTAAAACCACACCACAAACGCCTATAATGAACCTAATGGTAGTAACTCCCCACAAATGCCTGCCAGGTAATTGAGGAGTGTCACCATAGACTTGAATGGGAGGCGTTGAAAGGCTTCAACTCCTCCTGACTGGACATGAGGCGTCAATTTTGACACTTCAGTGTGAACAGCAATGTGTGCTGCCATGTGTATAATTTTCAAAGGCGTTTGAGGAGCGTTAAAAACACCCTTCAAACGCCTGCTTTCATCTTGTGTGAACTGAGCCTATAGGTACCTGTAATAAATAAATAAATAAATAAAAATAATAAAAACACAAGCTGTTCACAAACATACATATAAAACTTATCTCTACTTTTCCATGGATCTAGCATTAATACATGAAATATATGATGATCTAAGTAGTACAGCATTGGAAGACTGTTGCTTTTGGCATACGGTGGCACACAGGACCACCAATCTCTATTAGTGGTGGACCAGCTTTGACACCCCCTTCTACACAAGAAAATGGTGCGGCCTCAAAGGAAATTAAGTCTCAGAAAACATTTCATGGCCAATTCTGACCTTGTTCTGCAACATATAAAGGAGCGTACAGCCATTGACATGACAGGCATAGGGAGACACTTTATTTTAGGACGGTGTATTTTCCTAATCTGCATACTTGGGCCAGGTCAGTGACTTTGTATGTACTGAAGACAGATGGCCAACATTACAGCTATGTGCCATGTGTCATTCCTTCAGAACTCTGTGCCGCGGCTGGGACTCCCACGTGCATGCGCGGGAGTGGAGTCATCGCGGCTCGGCCATTCAAGCAGCCACAGCACGGGAACCCGGAAGGAAGACCAGGTGAAGATGGAAGCCTCTGCAGCTGTGACAGCATGCCGCTGGAGGGCATCATTTCAAGATAAGTCTTTACTAATGTGCTAAGTATGCGATGCCTACAAGCACATTATGCCCTTACCTTGCAGAAGGAAATTTTTTCTTCTTTTTCTCACTTTACTACCTCTTTAGCCATTTCAATACCAGGCACTTTTACCCCCTTCGTGCCAAGGCCAATTATCAGCTTTCAATGTTGTTGCACTTTAAATGACAACTGCGCGGTCATGCAACCCTGTAGCCATAAAAAAAGTTTTAGCACTTCTTTTCACGCAAATAGAGCTTTTTATGGTGATATTTATTCACCACTGAGTTTTTTATTTTTTGCTAAATAAACAAAAATACCCAAAACGAGGGGTTCGAGGGCCCTGCTCTTTCGAGCTTACAATCTAGGAATATATATCTGGCAATCGATCAATCCTGATGTATTGAATGCCAATCTCATTTCTTCAGGCCCGAAAACGCAAGGACAGTACCAATACACCCCAAATGACCCATTTTTGGAAAATAGGCAGCCAAAGATATTTAGTAAGAGGCATGACAAGTTTTTTAAAGTTGTAAATTAAAAAAAAAACAAAAATATATATATATATATATATATATACAGTGGGGATCGAATGTTTGGGCACCCCAGCTAAAAATTTGTATTAATGTGCATAAAGAAGCCAAGGAAAGATGGAAAAATCTCCAAAAGGCATCAAATTACAGATTAGACATTCTTATAATATGTCAACAAAAGTTAGATTTTATTTCCATCATTTACACTTTCAAAATAACAGAAAACAAAAAAATGGCATCTGCAAAAGTTTGGGCACCCTGCAGAATTTATAGCATGCACTGCACCCTTTGCCAAGCTGAGACCTGCCAGTGTCATGGATTGTTCTCAATCATCGTCTGGGCAGACCAGGTGATGTCAATCTCAAAGGTTTTAAATGCCCAGACTCATCTGACCTTGCCCCAACAATCAGCACCATGGGTTCTTCTAAGCAGTTGTCTAGAAAACTGAAACTGAAAATAGTTGACGCTCACAAAGCTGGAGAAGGCTATAAGAAGATAGCAAAGCATTTCCAGATGTCAATATCCTCTGTTCGGAATGTAATTAAGAAATGGCAGTCATCAGGAACAGTGGAAGTTAAAGCAAGATCTGGAAGACCAAGAAAAATATCAGACAGAACAGCTCGCAGGATTGTGAGAAAAACAATTCAAAACCCACGTTTGACTGCACGATCCCTCCAGAAAGATCTGGCCGACACTGGAGTTGTGGTACACTATTCCACTATAAAGAGATACTTGTACAAATATGTTCTTCATGGAAGAGTCATCAGAAGAAAACCTCTTCTACATCCTCACCACAAAAATCATCGTTTGAACTTTGCAAATGAACATATAGACAAACCTGATGCATTTTGGAAACAAGTTCTGTGGACCGATGAGGTTAAAATTTAACTTTTTGGCCGGAATGAGCAAAGGTACGTTTGGAGAAGAAGGGGCATAGAATTTAATGAAAAGAACCTCTGTCCAACTGTTAAGCATGGGGTTGGATCAATCATGCTTTGGGGTTGTGTTGCAGCCAGTGGCACAGGGAACATCTCACGAGTAGAAGGAAAAATGGATTCAATAAAATTTCAGCAAATTTTGGATGGTAACTTGATGCCATCTGTGAAAAAGCTGAAGTTAAAGAGAGCATGGCTTCTACAAATGGATAATGATCCTAAACACACCTCAAAATCCACTGGGGATTACATCAAGAGGCGTAAACTGAAGGTTTTGCCATGGCCTTCACAATCTCCTGACCTCAACATAATTGAAAATCTATGGATAGACCTTAAAAGAGCAGTGCGTGACAGACAGCCCAGAAATCTCAAAGAACTGGAAGACTTTTGTAAGGAAGAATGGGCAAAGATACCTCAAACAAGAATTGAAAGACTCTTGGCTGGCTACAAAAAGCATTTACAAGCTGTGATACTTGCCAAAGGGGGCAGTACAAGATATTAACTCTGCAGGGTGCCCAAACTTTTGCAGACGCCATTTTTTTGTTTTCTATTATTTTGAAAGTGTAAATGATGGAAATAAAATCTAAATTTTGTTGACATATTATAAGAATGTCTAATCTGTAATTTGATGCCTTTTGGAGATTTTTCCATCTTTCCTTGGCTTCTTTATGCCCATTAATACAAATTTTTAGCTGGGGTGCCCAAACTTTTGATCCCCACTGTATATATATATATACTGTATATATATATATATATATATATATATATACATATATATATTTGTGTTCAAAATCATAGCAGTCAGACATCACTAACCGGATCAATCACTGTTTTTGGTAGAAATAATATTTCTACATAGCAAATAATTTACTAGCAGGTGTAGTAGAATAATAGAAATCCAACAGACCCAACAGTCATGACATGCATGCTGCTGATTCTGTGTAATTGAATCACTAATTGAAAGGGGCATGTTCAAAATAATAGCAGTGTGGAGTTCTATTAGTGAGGTCATTCATTCTTTGAAAAACAGGTGGCAATTATTGCCCTTATTTAAGGAAGGAAGGCAGCAAATGTTGTACATGCTGGTTACAGTGCATTTCTCTCTGAACTTCTGAGGAAAATGGGTCGTTCAAGACATTGTTCAAAAGAACAGCGTACCTTGATTAAAAAGTTGATTGGAGAGGGGAAAACATATAAAGAAGTGCAGAAAATGATAGGCTGCTCAGCTAAAATGATCGCAAATGCTTTAAAATGGCAACCAAAACCTGAAAGCAAAAAACTACCATTCGAATGGATAGAAGAATATCCATAATGGCAAGGACTCAGCCAACAATCAGCTCCAGGAAGATCAAAGAAGGTCTAAAGTTACCTGTGAGTACTGTTACAATTAGAAGATGCCTATGTGAAGCCAAGCTATCTGCAAGAAGCCCCCGCAAAGTCCCACTGTTGAAAAAAAGACATGTGCGGAAGAGGTTACAAATTTGCCAAAGAGCACATTGACTGGCCTAAAGAGAAATGGCGCAACATTTTGTGGACTGATGAAAGTAAGATTGTTCTTTTTGGGTCTAGTGGCCGGAGACAGTTTGTCAGACGACCCCCAAACACTGAATTCAAGCCACAGTACACTGTGAAGACAGTGAAGCATGGTGGTGCAAACATCATGATATGGGGATGTTTCTCATACTACGGTGTTGGGCCTATTTATCACATACCAGGGATCATGGATCAGTTTGAATACATCAGAATACTTGAAGAGGTCATGCTGCCTTATGCTGATGAGGAAATGCCCTTGAAATGGGTGTTTCAACAAGACAACAACCCCAAACACACCAGTAAACGTGCAACATCTTGGTTCCAGACCAACAAGATTGACGTTATGGAGTGGCCAGCCCAATCCCCGGATCTTAATCCAATAGAAAACTTGTGGGGTGACATCAAAAATGCAGTTTCTGAGGCAAAACCAAGAAATAGAGAACTGTAGAATGTAGTCCAATCATCCTGGGCTGGAATACCTGATCACAGGGGCCAGAAGTTGGTTGACTCCATGCAACACAGATGTACAGCAGTTCTCAGAAACAGTGCTTATACAACTAAATATTCATTAAGTGATTCAAAGGAAAGCAAAATCTTCAAACATTTTTCAGTTTATATAGTGAATGTTTGAGTTTGTAAAGAAGAATACAAACACTGCTATTTTTTGAACAGTCTAATATTCACTTTTCTTCAATTTTTTAGAGGAACAACACAAATTTGATATATTTTTCTTCATGTTTTGATTTGGAATAGAATGTGTAGTGTTCCCATTGCATTTGTGTGTATGGGAATAAAAGCTATTAGAAGGATTTTGAGCTTTATTCACTTTTTTCAGCACACTGTTATTATTTTGAACACAACTGTATATATTTTACATATTGTCACCAGTCCATTACAGTGTTATCATATAACCGGTGTGGCGGTGATTAGGGAGTCTGACCTGGTGGCAGTATGTAAAAAAAATTAAAAAAATAAATATATAATTATTTTTAAAAGAAATTTTATTACTTTTTTTTTTCTTTTTTTTTTTTTTACCATTTTCAACACGCTGTGACCAGAGCAATACAATGTTACCATAGTAACATTGTACTACTCTGGGCAAGTGATAAGGATTTATTTTTATTTTTTTGCATTTCATTGCTTTTAGCAACCATTCTTACTTAATGAAACTGATTCATTCAGTCTTTTGTTGTGATTAGCTGTGATTGGGCAAAGCTCGCCACATGCTACATATGGGCTGTGATTGGCCCTGTCTGTTCCAGGAGACTGCTCGGACCAATCACAGCATGGGATGGCATGAAAGGAAGCCATCCATTGTATACACTTGTCATGTGATTGGTCACAGGGGTCAAATGACACTGGCAGCGGGCCACTGTAGTAATCTGTCATCAGTTGTGTCCCGTGGACACAGCCAGTGACAGATTGTGCAGCCGTGTGAGCGGCACCCTCTGTTAGGACGAAGGAGGAGCGTCCTGTCCAGCTGGCAATATGCTATAGGCCGGGTGGGAAGGTGGTAATGCATAAGCAAATTTATTTTTTGTGGAAATAGTCTGGGGGAAAGGTTAGAGTTTTGTCTTTTTTTTTCTATAGGTGTGCCCATCTGGGGAGATTCACCCTTCACCCTCTCTATGCATCCTGCAGACCACTGCCACTGAGACAGAAAGTGCGACAAAATGCAGAATGTTAGCATTGCCACTAGAGCAAGAAGTGAAATGAAATGACGCAGTGGAGACACCTGTTCCTGTGACAACTCTCCAAGATGGCAATTCCTTTCATTTTGGAGAGATTTCTGTTCATTTCCTATTGCATCAGGACAGGAAATGAAAAGAAATCTCTAGCAGGCCACAGACAGCAGAAAAATAATCCGATTGGGGTTTTAACCTTTTTCTACTCCATCAAAAACTGAAAAAAAAACCGTTTATGCTATACATACACTTTACTAAACCTACTAGAGTGTGCCCAGGCCTTTTATATTATTTTAAGCCCTCACTCCCGCAAGTGCGAACACGTATGTAGCATGTGCCCAGGCTTTTTATATCATTGCGGATCATGTGTTTCCTACTCTAGGTGGGAGGAGGCTCTGTCTCTCATACACTGTCCTGCAAGATGACTTGGGAAAATTCCTTAACACATTTCTGCCCACCGCATGCAGATATATGGACTCACTAAACTGAGCCTTTATCCACGGGGCCGCATATCTGCGTACCCGTCTTTGTGCTGGGAGCGCACCACGCAGCATACTCCCAGCACAGAGACTGAGCTCTCACCAGGAGCCCCGAATCTCGTACTAACAATCAGGAACCAGGGCTGCTGGTTCCCAGCCACCTGATCCCTGTGATATCCTCTCATTGGCTCCCGCAGTGATCAGACACTGTGCAGCCCACTCATGTGTTTACTTTCTCTTCTGAATGGTGAGAAAGATATACGGTATCTTTCTCTTCTTGCATGAGAGGAAGACATACATAAACAAATGTGTGTAAAGAAAATATAATAGAAAAAATACCACATATTAAATAGTGAAGCGCTAGAAAATATCAAAAAAACTCCCTATATATACATCATAAGTACCATCTGAACCTATAATAATAAATACCATATGGTGATAAAAAATATATATTATGTCTATTGGTGAGAAACTTAAATAATTAATAAATATCTCATACATAAACTAACCATAAATACCTCATAATATAAATGTGTGATAAAAAATAACAATTGATATATGCTTAGTTGATCCTCAAATACATCAGTGATAAGAAATCAATATTCCTAATTATGCTAATTCATAATAAGTAATAAAAGTGTAACTATCCCTGGTAAATTGTGACAAACCTATGAATAAAAATAAATATAAATAAACTGTGATTCTTCATCAAATAAATACGTGATTCATAAATTCTGTGGTAAACTATATATCAGAGTAAAAATATTATTAATTAAATCCGCTTAATTGTGTGAAAAATAGATCAAACCACTGTGTCTAAATAAACACTAAAGTCCATGAATATAATGTGAAAACACTCTGTGATCTTCACTTCTAGTGCTCAAAAGGAATCCTCCAATGGCAGCAATGCCTGCTCACCTCCCCACCTCGACCCACACAGGGCCACAAGGCAAAAATTCTCCTCACAGGCAATCCTTTACTCCAGGCAGCTCAGCAAGGGGCCACAGGACTTCCACTCCACCTCCTCTCAAACGTCATATAGGACACAAACAGAGCTCCTCCTCACTGGGCACACACTCTCCACTCTCACACCACTTCAGAGGGACTTCAGCCTCTAGCTGTCAGTGCTGCACCAGGCTGTGAAATAAATGAATTCTGATTGGTGCTAATAGCAACAATAGACTTTTCCTTATAATACACTTGTCATACAATGCATTTTTAATCCCCTAATTATGTAGAATTTGTAGAATTCATTCACTAGATCACATTTAGGTGGACGGGGTTGTTTACATTTTGCTAGAATGTCATTGAAGTGTCCCAAGTGACATGTCATTCAGTTCTCTTCATCATTGGGGCCTTGTGATGTGGAGGCTTGAGTCCCTAATGCTGAACAGAAAACATGTCCATGTGTGAGATAGATATATATATATACACAGGGCTTTCCTTCTGGCTGAACTAGGGTCTGACACCCCCACTGATGTACGCGGGGAACGAGTGGGACTTTCTCAGCTCTGTGCAGCTGTGCCGGCCACAGAGTAAGCAGACGGATGCATTTGCCAACGCTGCCTCTATAGTGCTGGCCGGCGGCTGCAGCAGTTCTGACAGTCTCCAGCAGAGATCTATGTGAAGCTGCCCTCTCCCTGTATAGGGTAGGGGATATGCCTTGACAGGGGAGCCAGGAACAGGCTGCAGGGACTGAGAGAGATCTGCTGCCTGTAGGTTTGCTGCTGTGCCCACTCCTAGTGTCCTCGCTCCTCCTGGCTGAGTGCACAGTTTCCCCATAACTAATTGTTCATGTTACATAGAGAATGTGGATCTATTGTTGCTGCTGAGGAATAGTATGGGGATCTATTGTTGCTGCTAAGAGGCACAATATTGCTGCTGGGGTATCTATTGTTGCTGCTGAGGAACAGTATGGGGATCTATTGTTGCTGCTAAGGGGCAAATTATTGCTGCTGGGGTATCTATTGTTACTGCTGGGCTATCTTTTCTTGATGCTTGGCTAATTATTGTTGCTTCTGGGGTAACTATTACTGCTATCTATTGTTGCTCATACATATACTGTTGTTGTTGGGGTATATATTCTTGCTGCTGGGGTAACTATTCTTGCTATCTATTGTTGCTCATACATCTACTGTTGTTGTTGGGGTATATATTCTTGCTGCTGGGGTAACTATTCTTGCTATCTATTGTTGCTCATACATCTACTTTTGTTGTTGGGGTATATATTCTTGCTGCTGGGGTAACTATTGTTGCTAGAAGGGACCTATAATTCCCGTAGTCAGTGGGGGTTATCGTTAATACAAAGATGTGTTCTAATGGCTCATGCACATGGGAACTGAGAGCTGTACTGTATAAAAACTGGGCATGTTCCTGTGCTAGCAAATAACAGGTCTTGCATTCAGCTAGTAGAAATCAATGCCAAGGTTCAACACACAGCAGCAGTTCCCATTTATTAATGCCCATCCCCCCTGGTACTGGAGTTTTGTGATTGATGTGTATAGGGACATATCCTCTGCATCCCTGTAGGTATTTGTCCCTGTATGGAATTACTGCTGGGATGTGTAAATATGAATACAGCTGCTGCGGATATCATTCTGGTATTGATTTCTACAGGCTGTTGGCAGACAACTATATATAAGACCTATGGCAAAGATATGCCTGGTATTACACTATATGGCTCAGAGGGCCTATGTGCATGAGCCCTCAACTTCTCTGTCACCCACCAGGCACGGAGTAGTAGAGCGCAACAATATGAAGCGCATCCATGCCAAATATTGCAATTAAAGCCTCATTCAGATGGGCATTGGACCCCGTCCTGTGTGCAGGCTGCCTTTGCCTGCATGCAGCTCAGGGTGGATGCAGAAACAAACTACAGAAGCGGATGCAGATGCAGCAGCTGCAATGACACAGCCACATGTCAAAATGTGATAGCTGTGCAGCCCCAAATGCAGATTGTGTGCACACAGGGCCGTGCAGATGATCCAGATTGTGACATGCATCTACTTCTATAGGCTGTTTGCATGTAGCTCAGGCAGATGCAGAGCAATGCTAGAAGGAGGGGGCGGCTCAGACAAGGGGTTGTGCTAGGAGTGGGTAGGAGCTGGAGAACAGCCTGACCTAGAGGCAGGGGGGTGAGTAGTTCTTCCACCTATTCTTTGAGGAACTTTAGACAGATTATATCTATTTATATATAAAATGCTGTCAATAAGGAATGCTTTCAGAAATAGAAGTGTTAATAATTTATTTTTATTAATTAACAAAATGGAAAGTAATTGTACAGGAGAGGAATCCAAATCAAATCAATATTTGGTGTGACCACCCTCTGCCTTCAAAACAGCATAAATTCTTCCAGGTACACCTGCATACAGTTTCTGAAGGAACCCGGCAGGTAGGTTGTTCCAAACATCTTGGAGAACTAACCAAAGATCTTCTATGACTGTAGGCTGCCGCAACTCTCTGTTCTTTCATGTAGTCACAGACAGACATGATAATGTTGAGATCAGGGCTCTATGGGGGCCAAACCATCACTACCAAGACTCTCGTTCTTGTTTACACTGGAGATAGTTCTTAACCACTTCCATACTTTGCACTTTTACCCCCTTCCTGCCCAGGCCATTTTTCACACTTTGAATGACAATTGTGCGGTCATACAACATTGTACCCAAACTAAAATTTTATCATTTTCTTCAAACAACTAGAGCTTTCTTTTGGTGGTATTTAAGCAACACCGGGGTTTTTATTTTTTACTAAATTAACAAAAAAAGACCAAAAAGTTTGAAAAAAAAACACGTTTTTCTTTGTTTCTCTTATAAAAGTTTTTAAACAAATAATTGTTCTTCATAAATTTAGGCCAAGATGTATTCTGCTACATGTCTTTGGTGAAAATAACCCAAATTAGGATGTATTATTTAGTCTGTAGGAAAGTTATAGAGTTCACAAACTATGGGATCTGAATATTGATCAATCCTGAAGTGCTGACGGCCAATCTAATTTGTTAAGGTCCAAGAATGTCAGAACAGTACAGATATCCCCCAAATGACCCCTTTTTGCAAAGTAGGCAGTCCGACGTATTTCATAACAGGCATGGCGAGTTTTTTGAAGTTGTAATTTTTTTGTCATAATTTTTCGGAAAATAAAAAAATGTAAAAAATTATTTTCACTAATTTTTTTTTACATACTGTCACCAGTGCAGTAGAGCGTCATCATATAACTGGCATGGCAGTGATCAAGGACACTGACTGGTGACAGTATGAAAAAAAAAATATATATATTTTTTTACATTTTTTATTAGTTTAAATTTTTTATTACTTTTTTCTCTTTTTTTAAGATTTTTTTTTCATATTTCACCATAGTAACCATAGTAACATTGTACTACTCTGGGGAAGTGATCAGTATTTTATTTTTTTTTTTACACAATTTGCTTATAGCAAAGAATTACTTTGCTATAAGCATGCATTTACCCGAATAACATCAATTCATTTAGGGGTTTTTTTTTGTGCTTAGCTGTGATTTGGCCACGGCTAATCACATGACACATCTGGGCTGTGATTGGTCCAGCTTGTGCATGTGATCACTGTGACCATTCACAGCTCGACACATTAGTATACAATGGATGGCATGAAAGGAAGCCATCCATTGTATACATCTGTCATGTGACCTACTGTGATTGGTCACAGCAGGTCACATGGTACTGGAAACAGGGCTGGTACACAGCTGGAACACGGCCGGTGAGAGATTGCATCGCAGAGCGGCTGGCACACTGCTTTGCCTGAAAGGACACCATATGGCGTCCACCCGGAGGGACGAGCCGCTCGCCCGGCCGCTTTTGTGCTATTGGCTGGGAGGGAACCGGTTAATGACATTGGCTGTATGTTTGGGGTCATTCTCCTGCTGAGGAATACATTTGGACCAATCACGCGCCTCTCTGATGGTATGGCATGATGGATAATTATCTACCTGTATCTCTCAGGATTGAGGACACCATTGATCTTGAGCAAATCTCCAACTCCACTTCCAGAAATGCAGCCCCAAACTTGCATGGAATCTCCACTATGCTTCATTATTGCCTGCAGACACTCATTATTGTACCGCACTCCAGCCCTTTGGCAAATTACCTGCCTTTTGCTACAGCCAAATATTTCATATTTTGACTCATTGGACCACAGCATCTGCTGTCATTTTTTTGCACGCCAGTTTTCATGCAAAGTTGAGTTGCTTAGGCCTTGTTTCCACGTCCTATGCATGAAAACATAGGAACCGGGGTGCAGAAAAATGGCAGCAGGTGTTCTAGACCGACAAGTCAAAATTTGAACTATTTGGTTGTAGTAGAAGGCAGATTGTTTGCAAAGGGCTGCAGAACAGTCCAATAATGAGTGTCTGCAGGTAACAGAAGCATGGTGGAGGTTCCTTGCAAGTTTGGGGCTGTATTTCTGCAAATGGAGCTGAAGATTTGGAGTTGGAGATTTGGTCAGGATCAATGATGTTCTCAAAGCTGAGAAATACAGGCAGATACTTATCTATCATGCCATACCATCATTGTGGTGTGTGATTGGCCCCTAATTTATTCCGCAGCAGAACAACGACCCTCAAACATGCAGCCAATGTCATTAAAAACTATCTTCAGTGTACACAAGAAAAAGGAGTCCTGAAAGTGATGGCTTGGCCCCCACAGAGCCCTGATTTCAACATCATCCAGTCTGTCTGGGAGTACATAAGGAGAAAGAAGGATTTAAGGCAGCCTACATCCACAGATCTGTGGTTATTTCCAAGATGTTTAGGAACAACTTACCTGTCAAGCGCCTTCAAAAACTGTGTGCAAGTGTACCTAGAAGATTTAAAGAATTCATGCTGTTTTGAAGGCACAGGGTGGTCACACCAAATATTGATTTCATGAAGGATTCTCTGCTGTTTATGTAATCTCCATTTTGCTCATAAAAATAAACTAATAACACGTCTAATTCTGAAAGCTCTAATTTTTTTAGCAAATGGACCCAGCCGCTGCTTTCAGATGTACCCTCTACATCAAAAACCATATATTTTTAGAAATAATAGGCAGCTCTACCTATAAGTCTGTGAATTATCACTCAACTTTAGAATATAGTTTCCTAGAATAAAGAACAAACCATATATATATATATATATATATATATATATATATATGTAGGAGACCCTAATATGCAAACAAAAATAGTGAATAAAACACAATTGGGGAATAATTCTAGAAACAAAACCCGGGGGATTTACAAATTGGAAGCCCTGAGCCCACAGGATTTGAAGATAGAAATAGATCTCAATTGTTTTATCTCCAGTATCAAGGAGGAGATATTTCATACTTCTGAGATTTTATCATTCAAACTAAGCTAGATAGGTGTTGATAGCGATTTTATATATGGGGAGCACACATTTTTTAATGTTTATTCTCATTTTACTTATATATTTCATAAATGGACACTAGATGACATTAGATTGTATATGCATTTTTGATGATGATGGTTATATATTACATCACTAAACGGCAATTTTCTTAGCGGTTCATGGATTATTATTATTACTGGGTACAAACTGGTTGATCTTATTTGTTCTTAATTGTAATCCTCCTCTTTCATATGATATTTGTAAAAAAAATAATTGCTTAAAATGATATATCATGAGCCCAGCTGGCTAACTTGCATGCAGATGGTTCATTGTAAAATAGTTCTTAGCGAGTGGAGGATGTCAGAGCCGTACCTCTGCTTGATGACGTTCGGATGTGACAAAATATGTAGGTTGTGACTTCAGTTGGTGACCTCACCTCTGCTTAAGTTGGGACACACTCTGGCTCCAGGTGAGTAGTGGAGCAGCGGGGTTCCCCTACAGCTTATGCAGGCTTGTCATTCCGGGTGCAGGATCAGGCACAGGGCAATGTCAATACATATGCTTATGTTTTTATATGTGTGTTAAAAATAATACAGATGGAAAATGATGAGGGTTCTTCCTGGTCTGTGTCATCACATGAGCTTTATGAAGTGACAGTTTGGTGACCAACTCTGGGAGTCTGATGGTTAAAGGAAAGGAGCTAACTGGCGGTACAGATATTTTTACCTTCCAAGGTTGGAGAAGAGCAAGGTGGAGTATAACACCAGGAGAGTGTGGAGATTACATCCAACGTGCATTCAGACCTGATTATTATTAAGGGGTCCATACAGTATGATGAGTGAGCATTTTAAAGGAGAAGCAGCACCAATCACAAGTGTTTTTGTGTTGGGGGGATAGAACTGGGCTTTGAATATCTGCTATAAGTTAAAGTTTACATATATCTATGGTTTTCACTTTGCTTTTATATATATGAATGTACAGTTGTGTTCAAAATAATAGCAGTCAGACATCACTAACCTGATCAATCACTGTTTTTGGTAGAAATGATATTTTTAAATGGCAAATAATTTACTAGCAGGTGTAGTAGAGTAATAGAAATCCAACAGACCCAACAGTCATGACATGCATGCTGCTGATTCTGTGTCATTGAATCATTAATTGAAAGGGGCAAAATAATAGCAGTGTGGAGTTCTATTAGTGAGGTCATTCATTCTTTGAAAAACAGGTGGCAATTATTGCCCTTATTTAAGGAAGGAAGGCAGCAAATGTCGTACATGCTGGTTACAGTGCATTTCTCTCTGAAATTCTGAGGAAAATGGGTTGTTCCAGACATTGTTCAGAAGAACAGCGTACCTTGATTAAAAAGTTGATTGGAGAGGGGAAAACATATAAAGAAGTGCAGAAAATGATAGGCTGCTCAGCTAAAATGATCGCAAATGCTTTAAAATGGCAACCAAAACCTGAAAGACGTGGAAAAAAGCAAAAAAACTACCATTCGAATGGATAGAAGAACAGCCAAAATGGCAAGGACTCAGCCAACAATCAGCTCCAGGAAGATCAAAGAAGGTGTAAAGTTCCCTGTGAGTACTGTTACAATTAGAAGACGCCTATGTGAAGCCAAGCTATCTGCAAGAAGCCCCCACAAAGTCCCACTGTTGAAAAAAAGACGTGCTGAAGAGGTTACAATTTGCCAAAGAGCACATTGACTGGCCTAAAGAGAAATGGCGCAACATTTTGTGGACTGATGAAAGTAAGATTGTTCTTTTTGGGTCTAGTGGCCGGAGACAGTTTGTCAGACGACCCCCAAACACTGAATTCAAGCCACAGTACACTGTGAAGACAGTGAAGCATGGTGGTGCAAACATCATGATATGGGGATGTTTCTCATACTACGGTGTTGGGCCTATTTATCACATACCAGGGATCGTGGATCAGTTTGAATACATCAGAATACTTGAAGAGGTCATGCTGCCTTATGCTGAAGAGGAAATGCCCTTGAAATGGGTGTTCCAACAAGACAACGACCCCAAACACACCAGTAAACGTGCAACATCTTGGTTTCAGACCAACAAGATTGACGTTATGGAGTGGCCAGCCCAATCCCCGGATCTTAATCCAATAGAAAACTTGTGGGGTGACATCAAAAATGCAGTTTCTGAGGCAAAACCAAGAAATAGAGAAGAACTGTGGAATGTAGGCCAATCATCCTGGGCTGGAATACCTGATCACAGGTGCCAGAAGTTGGGTGACTCCATGCAACACAGATGTACAGCAGTTCTCAGAAACAGTGCTTATACAACTAAATATTCATTAAGTGATTCAAAGGAAAGCAAAATCTTCAAACATTTTTCAGTTTATATAGTGAATGTTTGAGTTTGTAAAGAAGAATACCAACATTGCAATTTTTTTGAACAGTCTAATATTCACTTTTCTTCAATTTTTTTAGAGGAGCAACACAAATGTGATATATATTTCTTCATGTTTTGATTTGGAATAGAATGTGTAGTGTTCCCAATGCATTTGTGTGTATGGAAATAAAAGCTATTAGAAGGATTTTGAGCGTTATTCTCTTTTTTCAACACACTGCTATTATTTTGAACACAACTGTATATCTCTCTCAGGGATGTGCAATTCATATCGGTCGACGCCGAGGACATGTAGTTCCGGGCGTCGGTCAGGTAGGTTTTTGTTACCTGTAGCCCTGCTGCGGGCAAGCAGCAGGACTCACCTGTCAGGTGGAAGCATTCAGGTGGCAGCGCTGCCGCCCGATTGGTACCACACAGCCTACTATGCTGCCAGCCTCTGCCCCGGCTCCGCTTGCCCATCTGCGGGTTTGGGACCATTTCAGTGACTGCCAACGTGTATAGCGAAGAGAGGAAAGTGAACACATCTGTTCCCTTCCCCTTCTTGTCCTGACCTGGAGGTGATGTGACGTCACTTCTGGGTCCCAGTCGACAGATTCCCGGACATCAAGGCTGGGATAGAATGTAATGCCGTGCAATGTGCACGGCATTAAATTCAGTGGAGCACAGGGGAGACATGCAGGGTCTTTAAGATCCTGTATATCTAAAAAAAAGAGAACCTGTCACCAAAAATCATCACTTTTTGTCCCATGTGTGATGAAAAAAAAAGTTAAGTAAAAGAAAAAAAAATTAAAATTTTTTAAAAATTAAACGTTACATCCAAACATATAACCCTACCAAATTTTTTAAGGCCTCCCCACCCCCACATATGTACGCACGTACAAATGTAAAAGCATGCGCAGGGGTGCCTACGCATGAAAACGACAATTGTGATACACATGTTACATATCGCCGCAAACGCCAGAATGAGAGCAATAATTCTAGCACGAGACATTCTCTGTAACACTAAACTGATGACCTATAAGGGGCTTTAAAAGTGTCACCTATAGAAAACATAGGGTTACTAAAGTTTGTTACCATTACACGAGCGTGCGCAAATTTAAGGTTTGACATGTTGGATATCTATTTACTCGATGCAACTTCGTATTTTATATTTTCTAAAAAATTGGATAATTTATTGCTTTTTGTGCCCTAAAATTAATTTAAGTGTATTTGTTACTGAAATTTTGCGTTTCGTAGACCTTTGTGATAATATCGTGTGACATAAAAAAAACTGGAACTATCACTATTTTATTCTCTAGGGCAATGGGTCCTCAAACTATGGCTCACCAAAGTCATTTACCTGGCCCAAAAAAAAAAAAAAAAACGGTGCCAGCAAATAGCTAGGCCACTTGCTGGGTTCTCGGCTGTGAGGACCAAGCATGCGGCAGCCTGGTGAAGAATCACCCCCTGACTTAAGGTTGATTTCTCTGCAGCCAGAGGAGCAACAGGAGAGGAGGAGGAGGAGAGCATACAATGCACCAGGTCCAGTGCATTACAGTGATGTACAGTGCATTGCGTTGTCAAGTGGGTTACAGTGTACAGTGCATGTTGGTATCCAGTGCGTTACAGTGTACAGTGCATGTTGGTGTCCAGTGCGTTACAGTGTACTGTGCATTATGGTGTCCAGTGCATTAGTGTACAGTGCATTGCAGTGTCCAGTGAATTACAGTGTACAGTGCATGTTGGTGTCCAGTGCATTTTGGTGTCCAGTGAATTACAGTGTACAGTGCGTTACAGTGTACAGTGCATTGCGGTGTCCAGTGCGTTACCGTAATAATAATAATATTGTATTGTGTTTTCCTGGGTTTTTTTGCACTACAAATAAGATATGTGCGGTGTGCAAAGGAATTTGTTCATATTTTTTCAAACTATAGTCCGGCCCCCCAACAGTGTGATGGTCAGTGAACTGGCCACCTTTTTAAAAAGTTTGAGGACCCCTGCTCTAAGGTCTCTGATTTCAGAAAATATATATAATGTTTTGGAGTTTTGTATCATCTTTAGGCCCTAAATAATTTTTTAAACGTGTGCAAAAAACACAAAAACACATATATATACTGTATATAAATATATAGCAAAGTAGCACGGCATATAATAATATGTTAGATGATTTATCTTCTTCAGCTTCAACAAGCCACTCTACAAAGGACCCGCCTACGTTGGAACGCCAGCAGGATCGTGGAAAGAGGAAAAGGAAGAGGCCACCATGTGAAGACAGCGAGCCACAGGCGAAGGTTTTAAAACTTGACCCTACTGCAGCCTGGATCCCACAATTGGGACTCCGCATGCAGGACAAGGCTGACATTGAAAATGATCAGCCTGTCAGCTCTGCTGTTGTCCAGGCTGTGGTCAAAATAATAAAAAATCAATTTCAACACACACAGAACATGCACATAAGAATGGTTGGCTCAATTGTAAGACCAGTGTTAAAACCAACCATTCAGTTACACCTACTGTCAGGACATGTTTTTGTAACGGCCTGTAATGGTAGACGGGTGGTGATGGCCGACAGTCAACTGGTGATCGATTATACATCAGCTGCCTTTAAACAGACTGAAGAATGCTATAGAGTTCTTCTGAAAGACCCACTAAAACACATTATATTATTAAAAGTGCAGCAGCAGCCAGCAAATGATCCCAGTTGTGTCATGTATTCAGCTGCAAATATGGTTGAGCTTTTGACTCCTGGAGGTAATCCAGAGTGTAAGTACAATAAAAAGCTCCTAAGACCACATTTTATTCAATGCCTGGAAAATCAAAAATTTACCCGATTTCCCAGGAAACGCAAGCGTCCACCACCAAAACCACCCAAACCCACATAGGCATCATTTTGGTTGGACCATCCAATTTCTAACAACTGATTTTTCATATTCACTATGCAACAAATCATTTACCAAATATGAGGAGGTAAGTATTGAGTACAGCAGCAGGCTAGAGATACAGTACAGTAGAGAAAGAGGAGGAGAAGGAGAGGAGTAGCATAGGAAGAGGAGTAGAGTAGAAGCAGGATATGGGAGGAGTAAAGTGGAGGAGGAGTAGAGAAGGAGCAGGAGAGGAGTAGAGTAGGAGAAGAGTAGCAGGAATTGGAGAAGAGGTGGAGTAGAGTTGGAGTACACTAATGTAAACTACTACTACTACTAATGTAATCTAGAGTAAACTACGGTAGAGTAGAGATTAGGAGTATGGTAATAAAAATAAAAACTATAAAACATATTGAAATAAATACAAATATATATATAAAATACAAACACATATATATATACATATATATTAAAAAAATAAAAATAAAAATTAGTTTGAGTAGACTAGAGTTAGACTTAGAGTTAGAGTAGAGTAGGGCTGGCCAGAGAGGGATTACTTTGACGCAGTTGGCCAGCTTAAACATGTATTGCAATGCATGTGAACTAAAAATCGCTGTGTTCATGCAAAGATTGCTAGAAGGGGGGTATAGCACCATGCAGAGGGTTCATTTAGCATTTATAATGGCAACATACAGTCATGTGCCTTAGAAACCTAGTGTGTGTCTGTGTGTGTTTGTGTGTGTGTGTGTGTGTGTATCTCTCTCAGAGATTAAGTTATGTGTAATAAAATGAAATGACACAGGGAAAAAGAATTGAACACGTTAACTGAAGTTTAATACTTTGTTCAAAATCCTTACTTTGTAATGACAGCTTCAAGACACCTCTTGTATGCAAAAACTAGTCACATGCACTCCTCATCAACCTTTTAGAAAATCCTTTTCACTCCTCTGTCAGAAATCTTGTGAGCACCACTTGGTTGTGGCTGGTTTATTGTGAAATTATGTGCTACTTCTGGATTATGGCCCTGACAGTGCTCACAGGAACATTCAAAAGTTTAAAAATCCTTCTGTAACCACTGCCATTAGTATGTTTTACAGCCGTAAGGTTGCAAAGGTCTTGAGAGAGCTCATTGATTTTACTCATCATGAGATGTTTCTTGTGTGACACCTTGGTAATGAGACACCTTTTTATAGGCCATCATTTAAGACTGAACCAGCTGATATTCATTTGCACTGACAAGGGGCAGGATTGCTTTCTAATTACTGAAAGATTTCAGCTGGTGTCTTGATTTTCCATGCCTTTGTGCATCTCCCCTTCTCCATGTGTTCAATACTTCTTCACTGTGTCATTCCATTTTATTACACATACCTTATCTCCTGAACATATTTGTTTTGGTCTCTTTGTATGTATGGATTGCATGGGTTTTTATCATCATGTGGTGAAAATTTCATATCAATAGCACCTTTAGAAATACATTTACCTAGAACAATAGTGACTTGTTCAATAGTTATTTTGCCCGCTGCATGTAAATGTATAACTGCTGGGATTTGAGCACAGGTATATTTAATTTCTATTGCATAGTGCAGGTCAGTGACCAGACTTCAACCTATAGCTCTTCTACATCTTGTGTCTATTTGCCCCATATTGGCACTATATCAACTGAAGTTTTCTATAAGCAAGTATTTTGCATTTTGAGTAGCGAAGAGACTGGCCAGAGAGGGGTTATGGTGATGCAGTGGACCAGCCTAAACATGTATTGCAATCTATGTGAACTAAAAATCCCTATTTTTATGCAAAGTTTGCTAGAAAGAGTGTTTAGCAGTGTGTAGAGGGTTCATTCAGAATTGTTAGTTTTCATACATAGGTGCCCCTAATGGGTGCAATGACATTCCTGTGTGCATTTGGGGGCAGCATAGGCTCAAACATTTTTAGGGGAGATATTTAGGAGATTAGATGAAACTTTATATTTTGAAGTTGTTTTACTTTTACTAAAACTTTATTCATATCTTATAGGGAAAATCATCCAATAGAAGAAATACATATTTGTATTTATTCTTTCTAATGGGACACATCTCACTTACCTTCTTTTAAAGCTGATGGAGCACAAATTAATCAGATTGTTTCAAGAGCATAAAATCTCAATAAAGTTATAAAAATGCATATTAGTTGATTTGTTTTCTTTTTTTTATATTTGTTTTACTGCTCAGCTCTCTCTTGTGACCAATGCCATATGTACACAGCCCCACTTCCAAACATCTCCACTTTTGCTAAAACTCATCCCAAGTGCACACAAGTGCAGGGTAAATATGGGCCTGCAGATAGCAGTGATTTCGTGGCTTTACAGCCAACAGAATCTGATTTGCTAAACATAGAAAATACAGATGATTTTTGTATCTTTACATGTAGATGTAAAGCTACCTGACCACTCCTACCGACATGCAGTATGATACCCTACCAGCAGTCACAAAGCTTTTTTGTGTGCCCCGGATTCCTGTAGGTAAGTTCCACATGGAAAGAGTGCTGGCTAATCTCTTCCGCTTAGATTGAAACCTGGAAGCGCTTAGCTCTGATCAGTTCTGGGCTCAGGGCCTCAGAATCCCAGAGGCAGCAGCTTGGCAAGCGTCAGCTCAGAGACTTTGTCCCCTCCATCTACAGGCACTGCAAGCACAGAATGCATCAGGGATTTAAGGGATCCAGGAGTAATCCTGCTTTCTCACATAGCCCCTGCTCTGCTCTTCCCTCTGCTCTTCTGTCCATTCACAGAGGGCTTTGTATTTGCTGAATAGGTGCACATAATACATAGAGCTTAAGCGGAGAAGAGGGGTGGGCAGAGAGGCTGCATATGACTCTGAATCTGCAGGAGCTGAAAGTGCAGCATTGGAGCACCAGAATTAAGATAGGTCTATGAGGTGTCATGCACTTTGTTGGCCTTATCCCATATAAGCTAGCACATTTTAGAAAGTGACTAAACTTCTGAAGTTCAGTTTTAAGTTAAAAAAAACACTGTTTAAGCAGCTTTACAGTGACACATGATTTTACATAAAACAGTAATAAGGCCCACTTGGACTGGCAGATAGAATTGGCCAGTAGTTCTTTGTGACTATCTCTGTTCTAGTTGATAGAAATTGGCCAACGACAGGACAATGTTCCATCAAGTTTCATTAGAAAATTAGAGACTGCAGATAAAATATTGGGTGTTACTGTACAGGGGCGGACTGATAACTCATGGAGCCCCCGGGCAATAGGGGATTATGGGGCCCCTGTGTCCTCGCCCACACCCAAAAAAGCCTATGAAAAAACCAATGAAAGGTACCAGGGGCATCTCATGGGGCCCCATACTGACCCCGGGCCCTCGGGCAGTGCCCGAGTGCTCGATTGGTCAGTCCGCCCTTGTTACTGTATCATTAGGTGGGACTAACAAGGCAGTATAAACATAGAAAACATAAAGATGCTACAAAAGTTTGAATCTTTCCCTTTTTTTATTAACCGCACCAGACAGGACAGATAAGGTGGATGAATTGACATATCAGTCCTACATACCTTCTTCAGATCTAAGATCTCATCATACATGTCCTCCTTCTCTTTAAAGTCTGATGTTCCCAGGATATAACCTGTCAGTTGATAAAAATAAATGAATTCACATCAGTCATTTAGGATGTGGAACATACAGACTTTTAGGGGGGTCAGTCTACCTGTTAGTTTGGTTAGATGCCAGTGAGTTTAACTACTCAATAGCCTCTGTAACAGTGAGATCTCCTTTTCCATATTTCCATATGCAGCCATCTTCTCTTGTCATTTTGGGGGCATCTTAAGCTTGACTACACACAGATTTGTTTTAATTCAGCCAAATTAAACAACACGGATGGACAAATTTCCTACTGCGGCTATTGTATTCTGACAACCAGCACTGCCAGCTGATAGAATGCCTGAACAGTGTCTGCAGCTGATTGGATACAGGATAGGTCACTATGGGCCAGCGGCAGACTGACAACTCATGGGGCTCCCGGGCAAAAGGGGATCATGGGGCCTCTGTGTCCTTGCCCAAACTCAAAAAAGCTTATGAAAAAGGTACCAGGGGCATCTCATGGGGCCCCCTACTGACCCCGGGCCCTCGGGCAGTGCCAGAGTTTTCAAATGGTCAGTCCGCCCCTGCTATGGGCAGCACTGGATATTTAAAGTGCTTGTAAACCTCATGAACAAAGCATATCCCTCTATAGTGTGCATTTGTCTCTATCCAGAGCACTGAGCATCATTTCTGTCAGCTGCTTCATTCCTCTGCTATTAGCATAAAGAACGCTGACAGGTTTTCCTGGCACCAAGAGAAAAAAAGGTGATAGGGGAGGGATCTCCAGCAGATTGACAGCCTCAGTTCTGTTCCTATGTGCTGTTTGAAGGGGGTTTGTTCCTTCCCTCCAATCAGCTCTCCTCACTGAAATCTGCAGTGTGTAATTTCAGCTCTCTGCCCCCTTTTTTCTGAAATCTCAGACAAGCTATAAAAAGACTGTGCTTTGAATGGATGTAGAAGACACAGATAAACAGGTACAACTTATGTAAGAGGAATTGTTTCATCTCTTCACATCACCTGAGGCCTGTCTCTTCACTGGGTATATGTAAGGTTTAAATCCACTTTAAGACAATTCCATCCCTATCTATAAATAAAGCCCGCTGTGTGAGTTTGAACCTTGTTGCCTTAGTTAAGATTTTACAATTACCGTTACTGGAGGAGCGGGAGTATTTTGGCTTCTTCATCCCGAAAGCTTCCTTGAGATACTCCGGAGTACTGCTGCCAGGATTCACCCAAGCCTGCCCGGTGGCAGTGTCTGATTTCAGGGGCTGAGTCAGGCCTGTGTGGAGGAAGTAGAAGATCACAAGGAAGAAACCCATGAAGCAGTAACAGCAATGGCCACACAAACACTGCAGTGTATAAAACTACCAACATCTCCCAGTGAGATCATGTAGACTCCATGTAGATGTGAGTGACACACACAGACATCACTTTTGTCATTTACTTTCATGTTTGTCTGGAAGAAGACCTTGGGGGTTATTTACTAAAACTGCATAGTGTCAAATCTGGAGCAGGGGCGGACTGACAACTCATGGGGCCCCCGGGCAAAAGGGGATCATGGGGCCCCTGTGTCCTTGCCCAAACTCAAAAAAGCCTATGAAAAAGGTACCAGGGGCATCTCATGGGGCCCCCTACTGACCCCAGGCCCTCGGGCAGTGCCCGAGTTTCCAAATGGTCAGTCCGCCCCTGATCTGGAGCAGCTCTACACAGAAACCAGCTTTCAGGTTTTGTTGTCAAAGCTTAATCACTTGCCCTCCAGAGGATTTACCCCCCTTCCTGACCAGGCCATTTTTTGCGTTACAGCACTGCGTTACTTTAACTGACAATTGCGTGGTCATGCAACGCTGCACCCAAAATTAATTGATGCCCTTTTCTCCCATGAATTGAGCTTTCTTTCAGTGGAATTGAATCGCCTGTGCGCTTTTATTTTTAGAGCTATTTAAAAAACGACTATTTTGAGAACAATAAACGTGTAAATTAATTGGTTTACGTGAAAGTTATAACGTTTACAAATGGCGGTATATATATTGGGATTTTTTTCTTATTTCTACTAGTAATGGCGATGATCAACAATTTATAGCGGGACTTCAGAACTACGGAGGGCATTCTGATACTGGGGGGAACTGACTTGGTGTCACTGGGGATGTACCACCAATACAGTGATCAGTGCTAAAAAAAAAAGCACTGACAGTACACTAATGGCACTGGGCAGGAAGGGGTTAACATGAGGGGCAAAAAAAGGGTGAACTGTGTGCTGTTTCACTAAGTATTGTGTCTGTGTGCTTCACTGTAAGCACACTGCTCTGCACAGCTATCCAAAGCAGTGTGCAAGAGCTGACAGGGAGGAGAACTGTTTTGTTTACAAACAGTTCTCCTCCCCGTCGGAGATGCTCGGCAATCACCGGGCACCGGTGAGTAATCACCGGCCGGGACATGGTGATTGACAGCCATGGCCGCGAATAGTGGTGCATGCGCCCCCTACCTGGAAGTGCTAAATCACGTATATATGTGATTTTGCGCACCCGTGCCGCTCTGTAGCAGTATTTCTGCTATAGGGCAGTCGGGAAGCAGTCAACTGAACAAGCTAAAGTGAGAAGCTGATTGGCTACCATGTACAGCTGCACTAGATTCGGAGTGCTCCAGTTTTAGTACATCCCCCCTTGTAATTATTATTCTATTGTAGTCAAAGTCATTTTTAATAAATCTTCAGGTTTTTTTCTGCATTTCATAAATGGTCAAATGGAATAAAAAATAATCTGTTTTTACTTTACACAATATAATACTGCATTCCAAACTATCTGATTGCATCTTTTTTTATGCAACTTTGAAAACAAACAACTGAATGTGAATGAAAGGTGCACTCACTCTGGGCACAGCTGAACTGAATCATGACCAAGTTCCATTGTCCCCCCTCCCCCCACTCCTGCACTGGTCTGCACTCACACTGGGCTAATAGCACGTGTTCCCAGGCGTACTTTCATCATCTCTGCTAACCAGACCACAGTAAACCCTGCTTCTGTGCTCAGTTATCTATGGAAGGTTCTGGGCTTGGCCACTATTTACATTCACACTGAAGCAAACTTAAGCAGACCCAGGGGCGGACTGACCATTTGGAAACTCGGTCACTGCCCGAGGGCCCGGGGTCAGTAGGGGGCCCCATGAGATGCCCCTTGTACCTTTTTCATAGGCTTTTTTGAGTTTGGGCAAGGACACAGGGGCGCCATGGTCCCCTATTGCCCGGGGCCCCCATGAGTTGTCAGTCTGCCCCTGAGCAGACCACAAGTGAACCGTGCCCAGGACCACATCTTCCAAGTGGTCCTGGTCATGGTACACTCAACCATCCCGGGGCACAGTTCACAGCACTCACCCCACACAAACAAGCCGCACCCAAGGGGGTGAACTGTGCCCAGGCTTGGTTCAAACTGACAGTCCTATTGCACCCTAAGAAAGCTCACACATGCATTCTTCCTCCACTTTTCTTGTGTCAAGGTAGAATCAGACTGTCCTCTATGGGCACCTCTAACTAATGCTGCTGACATTTTGATAAATAAGCCCCATACTATAAGCTCATCAAGTCTAAGTTCTGTTCTAAATGATAAAAGAAAGTGTGTGGGCGACACAAATTGTTGTACTCCAAAATGTGCTAAAGACAGGAGCAACCTGATATTGTGCTTCAGGCAAAACATTTTTTTTGTGCAGATTAAAAATCTAATTTATTACACTCTTTCACATTGATGACACATTGATTTTGCATGGTTCCACATCTCCCTGTTTATATACATATTTTTATTTAATCCCAATATGCTGAGATAAATGGGTTAAAAAATAAAATAAAACATACAGCACACATATGCCTTAGAGAAGGGGTCTCCAAACTTTCTAGATAAAGGGACAGTTTATTGACTTTCAGATTCTTGGGGGGCCCGAACTGTGGCCAGTGGGAGCAGAAATTTTCTTGCCATCAGTGGGAGTAAACAGTGCCCCATCTTTGGTATAAAGGGAAGGAATGGTGCCTCATCAATTGTTGTCTGTTGGGGAAATAGTTCCCCATTGTTGATGTCAATTGCAGGAATTGTTGGTGTCAGTGGGATGAATAGTGCCCCAAGGGTTGGATAAAGGCAAGCCTAGGGCTTCATCCTGCCCCTGGGCAACAGTTTTGAGACCACTGCCATAGAGAGTACAATATAGCACACAGTAACCCATCCAGCAGTTCTATTTAGGTTCATAACTGTGCAGTCCTCAGACGATCTCCTCTCTTCACTGATCCTGCTGCTCTCTCCTGCATTTTGCAGAACTACCCTAGAGGTTCAATACACAATTCTAGTACAATAAAATTATAAACACTACACAGCACAAATAAATCATACATGAAAATTAAAATACTATAAATAAAAGTCCAAAAAAAAAATAAAGTCCACACACAAAAAAAAATTATATTTTTTTAAAACATTTCTGAATTGTGCTCAATTCCAAAAAAAAAACGTGCTCCAAAATTCTTCAAACAAATGTGCTCACACCATCCATGATTAATGCTCTGTCCCCACTCACCAGATGGAGTGGACTGTTTGCTGGTATGGCAAGAGAGTCAAACAAGCTTAAAGTGACTGGGCATGTCCTCCCAGATAATGCCCTGGAGGAGGGCGAAACGGTTCCGGTGGGTGCGTGGTGACGTTGCTTCCGGTGAGTGGAACGCATGTTGGTTTGCGGCGTTCCAGAGTGATTTCCTGCTATTTGGAAGGGATTTCGATTCATCTTTGCCAGTCCACTTCTACAAATGAAATACGCCTTATAATATGAGCCTTTGTGCCTATTATGAAAGCCTGAGTACATTTTTAAACATGTGAGTGCATAGAAGGCAGCCTTTTTTTAAAATTAAAGATTTTTTTACAGTATTGCACTATTTGTTGTTCTTTGTCTTGTTTTCCATTGTCATCCAATCCTGGGAGTCGTTTCTGGAGGATATTGGGTACAGAGTTATCTGGGAGGACATGCCCAGTCACTTTAAGCTTCTTTGACTCTTTTGCCATACCAGCAAAGAGTCCACTCCATCTGGTGAGTGGGGAGAGAGCATTAATCACGGATGGTGTGAGCACATTTGTATGAAGAATTTTGGAGCACGTTTTTTTTGGGATTGAGCACAATTCATATATTTTTTTTGTGTGGACTTTTTTATTTTTTTGGACTTTTATTTATAGTATTTTAATTTTCATATATAATTTATTTGCGCTCTGGAGTGTTTATAATTTTATTGGATTGTATTTTAGAACAGCAGCATTTAATTTTTTTAAGTTTATATATATTTTTCTATGGCACAAGTTTATATTTATTTTGTTTTATACAATTCCAGTACAGGTTATGTAAGTGGCAAACGGAGGAGATTGATGGAGGTACTTCACTTGATGGGATCTAAATAGCAAGACTAGCAAGGTCATTGCAATTATACATCCTCACCTATCAATCGCCATTCAAAACATCATTTTTGGTTGGAGGTCTTTTTTTCCAGCAAACATGAATATTAACCACTTGCCTACCTGGCACTTTCACCACCTTCCTGCCCAGGCCAATTTTAAGCTTTCAGCACTACCGCACTTATTGCGCGGTCATGCAACACTCTACCCAAACAACATTTTTAGCATTTTTTTTGAGACAGATCAAGCTTTCTTTTGGTGGTATTTAATCACCACTGGATTTTTATTTGTTACTAAAAAGACTGAACATTTTGGGACAAAAAAGTTTTTTCTAATTTCTGTTATAAAATTTTGTAAATAAGAAATGTTTCTCCTTCACTGATGTGCGCTAATGAGGCTGCAGAGATGGGCACTGATAGGCGGCACTGATGAGGAGGTACTAATAGGTGGCACTGATGGGCACTGGTAGGCATCACTAGTGGGCATTGACAGGCATCACTGATGGTCACTGAAAGGCAGTACTTATATATGGCACTGATAGGCGGCACTAACTGGCACTGTTAGGATGCACTGACTGGCACTTCTTGGCGGCACTGAAAGGCAGCTCTGATTGGCACTGATATGTGGCATTGATGTGCACTGCTAGGCACTGATATGTGGCATTGATGGGTACTGGTATGTGGCATTGATGGGCACTTACAGGTGGCACTAATGGGGCTACACTGATCAGTACCCTGATGATCAGTGTAGATTACAGGCTCTCCTCTCCTCATGAGCTGTCAGCGGGAGGAGAGGACTGCCAATAACCGGCATTTCCTATTTACATGTGATCAGCTGTTGTTTACAGTGATCGGTGATCTGCTGTGTCTCCGGGACACAGCGAACCACCGATCACTACGCCGCACGCACCCGAGGACACACATGCACAGTTAAGAGTGGGAGGACGTCAAATTACTTCCTCTCAGAACGACAGCCCACACCACTGGATCCGGTATCATGTGAAGATTGGGAAGGGCAGGATTGCTCCAGAACAGCTTGTGAGGGGAGTATAAGTTATTTACACTAAATTGAACTCTAGCCTGACTCCACACCCTCAGGGTCGTCAGCATAGGAAGAGTGATGGCCGAGTTGGACTTTGGTCCTCTATGAATTAGGTTACGAAGTTCGGCATACGAGACCAATATTGCCGTCCCCAGGATCACCAGAGCATTATCCCTAGGCCGGGAGATTCACCAGCGCACCGTGACCAGAACAGACGCCCAGTAATATAAAAGCAGCTTAGGAAGTGCCAGGCCACCACGATCAATAGGAAGGTGCAGAGTGAAGCAAAAAAGTCTAGGGGTCCTCCCAGGTCAAAAAAACCCAGAGATGATGCCATCCACACGACGGGAGAAAGATTGCGGGATCTGCACCGGTGTATGCCAAACAAATACCGTAGATAAACTTAGGTAAAAATATAATTTTAAAAAGATTAACCCGGCCTATGGTGCTAATCAGAAGGGAAGACCAAGCATTACATTTAACCTGCAACTGTTGCACAAGGGGATGAAGATTGTCCGCTAGGTACTTCTTCAAGTCACACTGCACCGTTATTCCTAAGTATTTAAATTGAGAGACCGATCTAATAGGGGCGAAGGAAACATCAGACAAAGGCCCGGCGGAAGAGGAAACAGTATGGACTTCTCCCAATTAATGCGTATTCCGGAGTAGCTGCTGAAACGATCGATAAGACTCAGCTCCTTTCTAAGAGACAAATTACAGTCCATCAGTCCCTCAAATATAAGAGAATGTCATCCTCATACAGGGAAACCCTATCCTCCCAGTCTCCCACCGGTAGGCCGTGTAAGGAATTGGAAGAGCGGATCAGGCAGGCCAAAGGTTCAAGCGCCAGGGCAAACAAGCCCAGCAAAAGTGGACAGCCCTGCCGAGTGCCCCTATAGAGAGCAAAAGGGGGGGGAAAGGATATTATTAGTGCCTACTGTCACAAGTGGTGCATTTTACAGACACCTGATCCACGAAATGAAGTGAGGGCTAAATCTGAAGCGGCGCAGAGTTTCCCAAAGATACTCCCACACAACCGAATCGAAGGCCTTCTCGGCGTCCAGGGACAGCACCACCCCAGGGTCATCCCTGTCGTAAGCCGCAGAAATATGGGTGAGCAGTCTCCGTATGTTAATATCCATACCCTTTCCTGGCATAAAACCTGTCTTATAGTGGTGGAGCACCACAGAGATAACCCAGTCTCCCAGCTAGCACCTTAGCGAGTACTTTCGCAACAGTATTTAGCAGGGAGATCGGCCGATAGGAGCAGCAGTGAGTCGGGTCCTTCTCGGGCTTCAAAATCACCACTATCACCGCTTGAAGCATATCCGAGGGGAGAGTTCCTGTCTCAAGTAGTGCGTTAAAAAGTATTTGAAAATGGGGAGCCATTTGCTCAATGTACATTTTATAGAATTCAATTGAAAAGCCATCCGGGCCCAGCGTCTTGCCAGATTGAAGAGCACCAATCGCCTGCTGGATCTCCTCCAAGGAAATCGGTGCCTCCAACCGCTCCCTCTGGACAGCAGAGAGAGTAGGCAGGTCAGCATGATCCAGATAGTGGGACAGATCCTGTGGCCTGAAGGCAGCTCTGGAGGAATACAAACCTGCATATTTGTCGTCAAAACGCCGGTTGATAGAGAGTGGATCAAGGATTCTAAAACTGTCTTCGGCCTGTATCAGGGCAATATTGGGAAGGGGGGATTGTTCCCTAGCCATCCAAGCTAGCAGGCGGCCCGCTTCATCACCCTGTTCAAAAATTTTGATGCAGCATAGCCTTCCTGGAGGCAGCAGTACATAACAATAAAGAGTCCTTAATAGCCAGTTGTAAGTCGTGATGACTAAAGGAACTTGGATTGAGCACATAACTGGATTCAGCTTCCTGCACCCTCCGGTCCACCAAATCCACTTCCACCCGCCGTCCAATCTGCAGCCCCCCTATCACAGTCCGATACTGATCCCTAAGAGTAGCCTTACAAGCCTCCCATGTAGTAGTAGATGCAGCAGTATTCTCATTAGAGTTCCAGTAATGCACCAACGCCTCCCCTATAGGGGGTTCTACATCAGGATCAGTGATCCAATACTGATTTAACCGCCAGACCTTTTCCCCCAGGGCATCAGTAATGCTTAATTTAAGGGGTGGAGCATGATCAGAAATCCCTCGTGGAAGGATGGAAATCTCCCAAACCCTTGCTAAAAGTGCAGGTGTAAAATAGCATAGGTCAATTCTAGACATAGTTCTATGTGATGCTGAGTGACAAGTATATGCCCTGGTACCAGGATTTTTCCACCTCTATACATCTGTGAACTGGTAAAGCTCTGCCCACTTGGCCAACTCTGATTTCCCGCTAGCATCAGGAGATAATTTATCCACACTACAGTCCGGAGTAAAATTAAAATCACCAGCAAGAAGAACATGGGATGTGAGATAGGAGGCCAGGAGCGGGTCCAAGGCAGCCAACGAGCGTGTGAAGGCAGGAGGCGGAAAATATAGCCCCACAATTAGCATTTCAAAGCAGTTAATCATCGCATGAATTATAACATATTTGCCCTCGGGATCCAGCCTGAGATCAAGGAGAGTGAATGGCAATGATTTGTGTATAAGGACACTAACTCCTCGAGCATAAGAAGAGTATGTAGCGTTATAATAATGACCAACCCAAGCACTCTTGAGGTCCAGTACCCTACGGCCCATTAAATGGGTTTCTTGCAAAATACAAATATGTGGAGCATAGGATTTGAGAAATTGGAAGACCAAGGAGCGCTTAAAGGGAGATTTGAGGCCTCCGCACATTCCAGGAGATACATTTCAAATCAGGAAATGAAATAAAATAAATATTGGAGAACTCATTTGTAACCACTCAGGCTTAACCCTGGGGAAAAAAATATAGAGCTGTAAACCAGACATCAGAAGGATCAGTATACTAGCTGGATAGACCAAAGCACATAAAAAGTCAAATGCACCTTGAGAAAAAAAACAAAAAACTCCCAAAAAACATTTAAAAAAAAAAAAACCTCCCCTCACGCCCCTCCCTGACCCCCCTTCCAAAACTGGGAGAGTCATACTTCCAATCCAATCAGGATGCTGCCTCCTCACGCAGTGATGAAGCGCGTGGTTTCACCATATTCAACTCTGAACTTCGCAGGGAACAACATGCCATAAGTGAGACCTTTTGCACGTAGTTGAGCCTTAACAGCATCAAAAGATCGGCGTTGCTGTTGGGTATCGACGAGTAGTCAGGAAATAACATTAACTTGTGATTTTCGTAGCGCAGTTCCCCCTGGACCCTGACTGCCCTCAGCGCCATATCTCGATCATGGTAGCTAGCAGCATAAAAATAAAAGTGCAGGGCGGCGAACTAGGCGGGCCCCTGGCTGCTGGCATTCCATGGGTTCTCTCGACCACAAAGAAGCTGGAAAAGGTGGCTCTAGGCAGCAAGGAGCAAAGAAGGATCTCGGTAAACCGAGGCAGATTGTCACCCTCTGTCCCCTCAGGAAGATCCTGCTGTGATTCTCTGCATCCTCTGCTTTTGTCTCGAGGTATTTGACCTTAACCCGCAGGGTATGCATCACTGCCGAATGGTCGCGGATGGTGTCCTCTGCATAACTAACACGCTGTTTGACCGCTGCAACTCTGCCCCAAAATGTTTCAAGATCCCTTCGGATCAGCCCCACATCAGTCTGTAGGTGTTCTATGTTCATGGTGAGCACCGCCTGACAGTTGGTAATCGCCGTCATGAGAGAATTAAAGTCCGCCGGCGCAGCAGGTGGGTTGGGCTCTTGGGAGGTGGATGCGGCCATGGTGGCACCTGCTTTAGCCCCAGAGGGCTTACCAGTCTTCACAGCCTGTGTAGTTTTGGTTCTTCTGCCATCAGTCACAGACTTTCCTCTAGTCATCCCCAATATTCCTTGTCATCGGCTGAAAGAATGGTTACTACAACAATTGGCGTGGAACACTGATAGCTGGCCCCCACATATGACTGAATAAGTATAAACCAGGTGGAAGCTGAACCCACATCAGAGGGAAGCAACTCTGCCCATGGTATCGCAGGATATTAGCACATCAAGGGGGAGGGAATATATGAGCTGTGGCATATAGTGGGGCCCCTCGAACAGGTACAGGTGGCACAGGTAGTGCAGGGATGGATGCCTGACAGATCCCAAGCTCAAACCAGGAGACAACCAGGGCACAGATCTGCCAGGGCCCCTCAGAGGATTAAGTATCAAAATCTTCAGTGGGGGGGCTGCACAGACAGCACCGAGGTTCCCCCTCCAGGCAGCAGCCACCCCTCCACGGATCTCCCAGACCAGGCCAAGCCCCCTGTCCCCCTGGGGGAATACACGGGCTCCCCTGAGCACAGTCTCCAGCAGGTGGCAAGTCTCCAGACCAGGATGCAGTGGTCGATGGAGGGCACCACCCTCCCCCAGGCAGCATCTTACCTACCCGGTATCCGATCAGCAGGGTCTCAGCGCCCGGATGTGACACAGGCAGGGTCCGGTCCTCTCGGAGGCCACGTAGGTCACGAACCTCCGGCTCCATGGATGGGGGTCAAACAAAACCCGATTCGCCTCTCCAGGCAGAAGAGCAGGTCCACATGGATCTCCAGTGTCGGCAGGATCCCATGATACCCAGGATGGAGTCGGATGCTGTATGGAGGAAACAGAGCTCTCTAATAAGCAGCCGCTCTGGTCGCCATCTTGGACACACACCCCAGCTGTACATCCTTAAACAGTGACAGGTGGGGAGGGGAGCAGGTAGCATTGGCAAAAATGGCACTTGCTACATCAATTTACAGTTGGTCTTAATTATCTCCAGTTTCATTATCTAGGAACTGGAGGTAATTACTCTTGAATTTGGCTCTGTTATAGTGCAATTTAATAAGTAAAATAGTGCAGCGCTAAAACTATGATTCAACAGAAAAAAGAGGATATTAAACAACAAACTGATAATGTAATATAAATAACAGTTCAATATGAATGCCATTCTGTGTGAATGTAAGGTGCCAAGTAACTGGTTAATATTCGGTGGTGGTGTTCCAAGAAATACGGTAAGATTACGCTCTCACCAGATGCGTAATATATATACGCATTAAGTATCACATCCAGGGTTTCCTCATCAGGTAAAGGTCTGGTCAGGGGCGTAGGTAATCCTCCCTCAGGGTTATGGTCAGCAATGCCCGGTAAAAGATTAAACGGATCCATGTAACCAGAGGTCCCTTTAAGGGATAGGTAGGTGAGGAGCCTGCTTACAGGGAACTCCCTTCTCTGGATATAGATGGTCACATATCCAACCCCGATCAACTTCACAAGCGCACTAGACAGGGTTGCCCTCTATCTCCTTTACTTTTTAACTTGGCCCTGGAACCAATAGCACGCTTCCTCTTATTTCACTCTGACCTTCATGGCATCATAATCGGGCAGCAGGAGTTGAGGCTTGCCTTTTTTGCAGACGACATTCTAATTTTTACCTCGCACCCATCCCTCGACCTACCATACATTCAACATATTTTCTCCTCATTCCGCCTTTGCTCAGGGCTCTGCATAAATTTCTCTAAAGGTGAGGTGCTTCCACTGTTTCATTCCCGCCTCCCGGTATGGACGCAAAACTCAATCTTTAAAATTGCTACCAAGTATATCACTTATCTAGGCATAAAGATAGGGAAATTAGCTTCATCTGAATATGCGCTAAACTATACGCCCATGATCGCTAAAATTATTGGGGAACTGGAAATGTGGAAGGACCTACTGCTTTCACTCCTGGACAGATCACACCTTTTTAGGATGGTGAGTTTTCCGTAACTTCTCTGTCTTCAAACTATACCTCTTCTCCTTAAACACAGTGACATAATGAGGCTACATCGGGAAATTTAAACAATTTTATGGAAAGGCAAACGTCCCCGTATAGCACTTGCTAAATTATTCCTACCACGAAGCAAGGGAGGCTCCGGTCTCCCGAACTTACAAGCATATAATCTTTCATGTCTGATTCGTATAGGTCTAGACTGGCTCACCCAATCCTCCAAATATTCCAATTACCACATTGAATCTGCACTAGCACATCCCTACAATCTCTCAGCCTTATTACATTCCAATGTTACCTCTCTGCCACCCCACCTAAAGCACAATTCACTCATCCGCGATACCGTTAATACATGGAGGGAAGTCAGGCGTAACCTGGGGGTCTCTCTGTGGCTCTCTCGCTTTCTTCCTATTCACCACAACCCTTCCTTTTCTCCCCCGCAATCCCATGATGCTTATGACACTTGGCTAAACCTCTCAACAGCGTCCTACAAACCTATGGGCTACCAGCACATCACTTTTTCTATATGCTTCAAGTAAGGAACTTTGTCAACTCCATTGCACCCATTAAATCTACTAGATTTCAGTCGACATTTTATTGATGTGTTGGCAAACTCTCGAAAATATAAAATATCAAACATATACAGAACGCTGAACCTCCTATACGTCAAACCTTTTGAGACAATCAATGCTGTGAAATCCTGGGTCAAAGATTTCGATAATGCATTTACAGCTGACCAATTACTGTCAGGCTTCAATTCCACATGTGCCTTCAACCACAACGAATTCTGGCGTGAACAACAATTTAAGATTCTCCATCGTGCTTACATGCCCTGTCTCTACTCAAAAAATGACCCGGCTCTGTCTACATGCCCTCTATGCGAGACTCAAAAACCATCACTACAACACAGATTCTGACTATGCTTTGCTATTTCCACATTCTGGAAGCAAGTGGTCAACTACATATCCGTTATCACTACCTTCCGACTACCCATCTACCCGCTACCGCTCCTCTTCGGCTATATAGAACAGCCAGTCATTGGTCTCTTCTCCTCCCAAAAGTCATCCTTCAGAAATAACAAACCTTGGATATCTACATGTCTCCTAATAGCAAGACTGGCCATTCTCCGAAAATGGGTTTCCAACTGCTCTCCAACCGTGACGGACATCAAACAAGAGGTCAACTCCCTTCTACGTCTTGATAGACTCAATCTAATTACCTTCCCTACCACTTCAAAAGAGCCCCATTACTTTCGAAAGTGGAATTCCTATATTACAGGATCCCTATCCGCACAGGAGCAGGCATTCTTTCTCCAGAATTCTAGAATATTAAGTCAACCAGTGAAACCTCCCACGAATCCGGTGGTATCGGAACTATCATCTAGTTGACTAGTTGACTTTGGTAACAATTGCTAAGCTGTTATAGTGCAATGTTCTACTTCCACTGACCTTCTCCTCTTCTTCCATTTATTTCCTTTCTATTTTCACCTCAACTGTATCTTGACCCTCTGTTTAATCTGTCAATTTAGGCTCATATACCCACTTGGCAATATCATTATACCATAGACCCACATCAGGCAACTGGAGGGTGATACCTCCTCTACATTACTCATGGCGGAACCCGTAACCACTAATCACTGAATTCCATTTCTCCTTTCTTCTTCCCCCTCCTTCTTTCATTTCTCTCTAGTCTACCTAGGTCCCAGGGTAAAATCTCCCTACTCCTCTATATTCCTTTACTCCAGCTCTCATATCCTTCCTATCACCATTCATCAACAATCTCACCCATTCCGACTATTTTATCTGCTCATAATCCCCCCCCCCCTCATTTTTTCTGTCTTCTTGCTCTACTTCTCTCCTACCCTTTTTACCTACTCCCAGCCCCCAAGCTCTCGGATATTTCCTCTCTCTTTGCCTTCTTTTGACATGTTATTGATATTTAACAGATGACATCTGCGTACATCTTAACCATCCAACATTAACTACTGGCAAATCACAACATCATTTCACTTCCCGAACGCATAATTCCTACTGGCTATTATTTCTCTCTTTTCTATACACAAGCTATTTGCCCACCACTTCCTCACACTACTTTCCTCGCTACTCACTTACGCAAACTTTATACCTTATATCATATAAACGCCCTTTCGCAACTGCTCCCATTACGCTAAGGGCATCCTATTTGCCGCACCATTACCTGTCTGACTAGATATGATGTAGTATTTGTGTCATAACTGTCTCACCATTTTGTTTTGTCTTACCTTGTTAAAACCCAATAAATATTCTTTAAAAAAAACCCACAAAATTATCTCCTCATGGTAATTTAAAGTCTGCATTTTTGTTTGATTTGGATTTATTAATAACTGATAGATGTGGTACTAGGCTGGCACCTATTTAACCAGTTGAGCTCCAGAAGGTTTTACCCCCTTCATGACCAGGCCATTTTTTTCTATTTGGCACTGCACTACTTTAACTGGCAATTATGCGGGCATGCAACACTGTACACAAATGAAATATATATAATTTTTTCACACAAATAGAGCTCTCTTTTGGTGGTATTTGATCACCACTGGGTTTTTTCTACTATATAAACAAAAAAAGACCATATGTTTTGGAAAACGTTACTTATATTCTATACTCTGAAAAATATCCAATAAAAAGAAAGTCAATTTTTTTTTTCATAAACTTAGGCTAAAATTTATTCTGCTACCTGTTTTTGTTCAAATAAAATCCCAAAAGGTATATATTATTTGGTTTGTGTGAAAGTTATAGTATCTACAACGATGGTGTACATATACTGGAATTTACGCAGCTATGACGCTATACTGGTAATGGCAGTGATCAGTGACTTATAATGGGACTGTGATAGTGTGACAGGCAGACGCTGGCTGGGGGAGGGGGATGGGACACCGAACTCAATAGTGACACGGATAGTGTTCAGTGCTAGTTCTGTACACTATCACTGTGCTAATGACACTGGCTTGGAAGGGGTTAACATTTATGGGCAATCAAAGGGTTGTGTGGTGCCTGTTATGTGCTGCTTTTATAGATCTTGCTGTTTTTTTCTCCCTGCTTTTCAAGCAGAAGAAACAGCCAGATCACTCCTCTGTTGACAGAGTCCTGTGTTTTTGTCAACACAGGACTCTGGGTTGTGAATTGACAGCTGATCAGCAGGTTTCAGCTAAAATTATTGGCTGAAACCTGTTGACAATATTGCCAACAAAAAAGTGTCCAATCACAGCGCAGGTCAGCAGGGGGCACTCATGCAAGCACCCACGGACCTTGAAAATGCCAGTCACGCGTATATATGGGACTGAGCCCGCCCGTGCCGCCATGCTGCAGTAAATATACTACGGCGAGAGGTTAGTTAGTGCTGAGTAAATCAGTCTCACCATCACAGACTAAGCATTGTCACTTGACTCATTCGAAAAAGTAGATCTTTTTTATTGAACAACCTTACCATTGCTGTATATTATGGAACATCAAATAAGTATTCATGCACACGAGTTACTGAACTTTAATAAAGGCAAATGTAGAAAATGATTCCATGTGTTGTACTGCTGTCTGCTGGCTAAACGGTTATCACTTCTGCCTGGCAGTACTAGGGTTGTCAGTTTGAATCCCAACCACGGCTCCACCTGCCTAGAGTTTGCATATTCGCCCTGTGCCTGCGTGGGTTTCCTCCCAAACTACAATGACATGCTGGCAGGTGAATTGGATCCTGTCTAAATTGGCCCTAGTATGTGTATGTATGAATGTAAGTTATGGACCTTAGATTGTACGCCCCTCGAGGGTTAGGGACTGATGTAATGTACAATATTTATGCAAAGCGCTGCATAAATTGATGGCACTATATGGGCTGCTTCACACTTGACTTCTTCCCAAGCGCCCCCATAGCGTTATACAGGCATTTTAAGCGTTTAAAACGCTCTCCAAACGCCCTGTACATGGTTTTATAGGCGTTTGACAGGCATTAAAACCACACCACAAACGCCTATAATGAACCTAATGGTAGTAACTCCCCACAAATGCCTGCCAGGTGTTTGAGGAGCGTCACCATACACTTGAATGGGAGGCGTTGAAAGGCTTCAACTCCTCCTGACTGGACATCAGGCGTCAATTTTGACACTTCACTGTGAACAGCAATGTGTGCTGCCATGTGTATAATTTTCATAGGCGTTTGAGGAGCGTTAAAAACACCCTTCAAACGTCTGCTTTCACCTTGTGTGAACTGAGCCTATAGGTACCTGTAATAAATAAATAAATAAATAAAAATAATAAAAACACAAGTTGTTCACAAACATACATATAAAACTTATCTCTACTTTTCCATGGATCTAGCATTAATACATGAAATATATGATGATCTAAGTAGTACAGCATTGGAAGACTGTTGCTTTTGGCATACGGTGGCACACAGGACCACCAATCTCTATTAGTGGTGGACCAGCTTTGACACCCCCTTCTACACAAGAAAATGGTGCGGCCTCAAAGGAAATTAAGTCTCAGAGGACATTTCATGGCCAATTCTGACCTTGTTTTGCAACATATAAAGGAGCGTACAGCCATTGACATGACAGGCATAGGGAGACACTTTATTTTAGGACGGTGTATTTTCCTAATCTGCATACTTGGGCCAGGTCAGTGACTTTGTATGTACTGAAGACAGATGGTCAACATTACAGCTATGTGCCATGTGTCATTCCTTCAGAACTCTGTGCCGCGGCTGGGACTCCCACGTGCATGCGCGGGAGTGGAGTCATCGCGGCTCGGCCATTCAAGCAGCCACAGCACGGGAACCCGGAAGGAAGACCAGGTGAAGATGGAAGCCTCTGCAGCTGTGACAGCATGCCGCTGGAGGGCATCATTTCAAGATAAGTCTTTACTAATGTGCTAGTATGCGATGCCTACAAGCACATTATGCCCTTACCTTGCAGGAGGAAATTTTTTCTTTTTCTCACTTTACTACCTCTTTAGCCACTTCAATACCAGGCACTTTTACCCCCTTCGTGCCAAGGCCAATTATCAGCTTTCAATGTTGTTGCACTTTAAATGACAACTGCGCGGTCATGCAACACTGTATCCATAAAAAAAGTTTTAGCACTTCTTTTCACGCAAATAGAGCTTTTTATGGTGGTATTTATTCACCACTGACTTTTTTATTTTTTGCTAAATAAAAAAAAAAAAACCAAAACGAGGGGTTCGAGGGCCCTGCTCTTTTGAGCTTACAATCTAGGAATATATATCTGGCAATCGATCAATCCTGATGTATTGACGGCCAATCTCATTTCTTCAGGCCCAAAAACGCAAGGACAGTACCAATACCCCCCAAATGACCCATTTTTGGAAAGTAGGCAGCCAAAGATATTTAGTAAGAGGCATGACAAGTTTTTTGAAGTTGTAAATTTAAAAAAAAAAGTATATAAATTTATATATATATATATATATATATAGTTGTGTTCAAAATAATAGCAGTCAGACATCACTAACCTGATCAATCACTGTTTTTGGTAGAAATGATATTTCTACATAGCAAATAATTTACTAGCAGGTGTAGTAGAGTAATAGAAATCCAACAGACCCAACAGTCATGACATGCATGCTGCTGATTCTGTGTAATTGTATAAGAAATTGAAAGGGGCATGTTCAAAATATTAGCAGTGTGGAGTTCTATTAGTGAGGTCATTCATTCTTTGAAAAACAGGTGGCAATTATTGCCCTTATTTAAGGAAGGAAGGCAGCAAATTTCGTACATGCTGGTTACAATGCATTTCTCTCTGAACTTCTGTGGAAAATGGGTCGTTCAAGACATTGTTCAGAAGAACAGCATACCTTGATTAAAAAGTTGATTGGAGAGGGGAAAACATATAAAGAAGTGCAGAAAATGATAGGCTGCTCAGCTAAAATGATCGCAAATGCTTTAAAATGGCAACCAAAACCTGAAAGCAAAAAACTACCATTCGAATGGATAGAAGAATATCCAAAATGGCAAGGACTCAGCCAACAATCAGCTCCAGGAAGATCAAAGAAGGTCTAAAGTTACCTGTGAGTACTGTTACAATTAGAAGATGCCTATGTGAAGCCAAGCTATCTGCAAGAAGCCCCCACAAAGTCCCACTGTTGAAAAAAAGACATGTGCTGAAAAGGTTACAATTTGCCAAAGAGCACATTGACTGGCCTAAAGAGAAATGGCGCAACATTTTGTGGACTGATGAAAGTAAGATTGTTCTTTTTGGGTCTAGTGGCCGGAGACAGTTTGTCAGACGACCCCCAAACACTGAATTCAAGCCACAGTACACTGTGAAGACAGTGAAGCATGGTTGCGCAAGCATCATGATATGGGGATGTTTCTCATACTACGGTGTTGGGCCTATTTATCGCATACCAGGGATCATGGATCAGTTTGAATACATCAGAATACTTGAAGAGGTCAAGCTGCCTTATGCTGAAGAGGAAATGCCCTTGAAATGGGTGTCCCAACAAGACAACGACCCCAAACACACCAGTAAACGTGCAACATCTTGGTTCCAGACCAACAAGATTGACGTTATGGAGTGGCCAGCCCAATCCCCAGATCTTAACCCAATATAAAACTTGTGGGGTGACATCAAAAATGCAGTTTCTGAGGCAAAACCAAGAAATAGAGAAGAACTGTGGAATGTAGTCCAATCATCCTGGGCTGGAATACCTGATCACTGGTGCCAGAAGTTGGTTGACTCCATGCAACACAGATGTACAGCAGTTCTCAGAAACAGTGCTTATACAACTAAATATTCATTAAGTGATTCAAAGGAAAGCAAAATCTTCAAACATTTTTCAGTTTATATAGTGAATGTTTGAGTTTGTAAAGAAGAATACAAACACTGCTATTTTTTGAACAGTCTAATATTCACTTTTCTTCAATTTTGTTAGAGGAACAACACAAATTTGATATATTTTTCTTCATGATTTGATTTGGAATAGAATGTGTAGTGTTCCCAATGCATTTGTGTGTATGGAAATAAAAGCTATTAGAAGGATTTTGAGCCTTATTCACTTTTTTCAGCACACTGTTATTATTTTGAACACAACTGTATATATTTTACATATTGTCACCAGTCCATTACAGTGTTATCATATAACCGGTGTGGTGGTGATTAGGGACACTGACCTGGTGACAGTATGTAAAAAAAAATAAATAAATAAAAATATAATTATTTTTTCAATATTTTTTATTACATTTTTTTTCTTTTTTTTTTTTTACCATTTTCAACATGCTGTGACCAGAGCAATACAATGTTACCATAGTAACATTGTACTACTCTGGGCAAGTGATAAGGATTTTTTTATTTTTTTTGCATTTCATTGCTTTTAGCAACCATTGTTACTGAATGAATCTGATTCATTCAGTCTTTTGTTGTGATTAGCTGTGATTGGGCAAAGCTCACCACATGCTACAGATGGGCTGTGATTGGCCCTGTCTGTTCCAGGAGACTGCTCGGACCAATCACAGCATAGGATGGCATGAAAGGAAGCCATCCATTGTATACAATTGTCATGTGATCTACTGTGATTGGTCACAGGGGTCAAATGACACTGGCAGCGGGCCACTGTAGTAATCTGTCATCAGTTGTGTCCCGTGGACACAGCCAGTGACAGATTGTTCAGCCGTGTGAGCGGCACCCTCTGTGAGGACGAAGGAGGAGCGTCCTGTCCAGCTGGCAATATGCTATAGGCCGGGTGGGAAGGTGGTAATGCATAAGCAAATTTATTTTTTGTGGAAATAGTCTGGGGGAAAGGTTAGAGTTTTGTCTTTTTTTTTCTATTGGAGTGCCCATCTGGGGAGATTCACCCTTCACCCTCTCTATGCATCCTGCAGACCACTGCCACTGAGACAGAAAGTGCGACAAAATGCAGAATGTTAGCATTGCCACTAGAGCAAGAAGTGAAATGAAATGACGCAGTGGAGACACCTGTTCCTGTGACAACTCTCCAAGATGGCAATTCCTTTCATTTTGGAGAGATTTCTGTTCATTTCCTATTGCATCAGGACAGGAAATGAAAAGAAATCTCTAGCAGGCCACAGACATCAGGAAAAAATTCCGATTGGGGTTTTAACCTTTTTCTACTCCATCAAAAACTGAAAAAAAAAAACATTTATGCTATACATACACTTTACTAAACCTACTAGAGTGTGCCCAGGCCTTTTATATTATTTTAAGCCCTCACTCCCGCAAGTGCGAACACGTATGTAGCATGTGCCCAGGCTTTTTATATCATTGCGGATCATGTGTTTCCTACTCTAGGTGGGAGGAGGCTCTGTCTCTCATACACTGTCCTGCAAGATGACTTGGGAAAATTCCTTAACACATTTCTGCCCACCGTATGCAGTTATATGGACTCACTAAACTGAGCCTTTATCCACGGGGCCGCATATCTGCATACCCGTCTTTGTGCTGGGAGCGCACCACGCAGCATACTCCCAGCACAGAGACTGAGCTCTCACCAGGAGCCCCGAATCTCGTACTAACAATCAGGAACCAGGGCTGCTGGTTCCCAGCCACCTGATCCCTGTGATAGCCTCTCATTGGCTCCCGCAGTGATCAGTCACTGTGCAGCCCACTCATGTGTTTACTTTCTCTTCTGAATGGTGAGAAAGATATACGGTATCTTTCTCTTCTTGCATGAGAGGAAGACATACATAAACAAATGTGTGTAAAGAAAATATAATAGAAAAAAATAGCTATACCATGATACGATCTAAATCAATGCCAGGGTGAGCGTTAGGGTTAAGGTAAAGGTAAAAGGTAAAGGACGGTATATTTTAAGTAGCATTTAAAAAATAAAAACATTTTTAAAATGATTAATTAGTGCTTTTAAGGTAGGATAATAATTCAAAATACACACTGTTGTCTATGGGCTGTACTACGGGTACAAACAAATAATGTACACATATGTGGTATCACTGCGATCATCAGGAGTAGGAGATATTATTTTGGGTTGTTTCTTGGTGGTAAAGCATGGTAATAGCAAAAAATACAAAAGCTAAATTTTTAAAGATAACCTTTTTTTCATTTCTTTAATCTTAATCTTAATAATCTTGATCTTAATAATTTAGATCAGTTTCCCTTTGATAAGAAAAATAAAAATCAGGAGCTATCCATTACCATTTACCACTATAAGAAAGCCCCATTTGTCCTGAAATACACCATGGTATAATGGACCTGGATACAATAAGTAGTCGCACCGATATGTACAGTTGTACTAACACTTGTCAAAGTTGCAAAATGGTGTTCAGGCATTAACATTTGTTTTACCTTTGGTCACCAAGGGGTTAATGCCCCCCACCTTCTACATAAATGCATATACATACAAATGTAAACACGTATGTAGAGTGTGCAAAAGAAAAACAGTGAGTGTATCACACATATTATATATGAATGAGAGATCAATTCTAGGGCCATCATTCATGGTTAACTGTGAACTGAAGAACACCAAAACTACTGCTCCAGGCTGGTCCACCCTTGTCTGCCAGGACTATCAAGTGCTAGTCCAGCTTAGATCTGAGGATGGAGGAATGACTGCCATCCGATAAAACCATTTCTTTATTAGGACAGATCTAAAAAGACAAAACTGATGACCTGCAAAGAGCCCTTTAAAGCATCACCTATGGATAATTTGGGGTATCAAACTTTGTTGCCGTTCCAATTTTATGGCTTGACATGTTGGGTTTCTACTTGGCTCAACCTTATCTTTTATATTTCATCAAACAATTAGATTTTTTGTGTTTGTATACATCAAAACTAACTTATATACATTTTTTTTACTAACAATAGGGGGTTTATTAAACTGCTGTGCTAGTATGCTGTATTGTAAAAATTTGAAACTAGCATCAATGTATTCTCCAGAGTCTCTGCTTTCGGAAAATATATAATTTATTAGGAATATAAAGTCATTGTCAGCCACAAATCGTGCAGTTTAGCCGGTGTGTAAGAAAATGAAGAAAGTCTCCAGTGATTGGTCGGTCAGGGTCAGGTGACCTCCAACTGTCACTTCTGACACTAACAGCTCACTCTGCTTTGAGAGATTGGAGAGGAGGGAAGCAGGGAGATATGACTGGGATTTCTAGTCACATCCACAGCGATTTTTCAGCGATTTCATTTCAGAGAAGACCGGAGATGGCGTCTGAACCCCCAGAGACAATAAGTGAGTGTTATTAAATAAAATTTTAAACCGTTGCTATGGTTACCGTTGCTCTGTTTTGATGGGCCGGTCCCCAGCAGTGTCCCTAGGAATCTGAATGACCCACCAGTAATCCCAATTACAGTGCTAGCCCCACCCACAAGGCCTACCCCTCCTCTAGAGGACCAGTTATTCTCCCTGTGGGTGGGGTTTGGTGTGGTAGGCCTGCCCTGTGGTTCCCAGGCCCCTCCCATATGCCATGATATAGGATGTAGTGATGAGTCTGAGGCTGGAGTCTGTGCAGACTACAAGTCCCAGCATCCCTTTGGGTATCAGGGCTATGTGTTATGCACAGCCTGCCATCATCCCTATGCAGCAATCACTGAAAGCCCTGTCTGGGGATGATGTAGGAGAAGTGTGCTGTGACAGAAATCTCTTGTTGCCCCTAGCAACCAGTCAGCCTCTAGCTGTCAGTGCTGCACCAGGCTGTGAAATAAATGAATTCTGATTAGTGCTAATAGCAACAATAGATTTTTCCTTATAATACACTTGTCATACAATGCATTTTTAATCCCCTAATTATTTAGAATTTGTAGAATTCATTCACTAGATCAGATTTTGGTGGACGGGGTTGTTTACATTTTGCTAGAATGTTATTGAAGTGTCCCAAGTGACATGTCATTCAGTTCTCTTCATCATTGGGGCCTTGTGATGTGGAGGCTTGAGTCCCTAATGCTGAACAGAAAACATGTCCATGTTTGAGATAGATATATATATACACAGGGCTTTCCTTCTGGCTGAACTGGGGTCTGACACCCCCACTGATGTACGCGGGGAACGAGTGGGACTTTCTCAGCTCTCTGCAGCTGTGCCGGCCACAGAGTAAGCGGACGGATGCATTTGCCAACGCTGCCTCTATAGTGCTGGCCGGCGGCTGCAGCAGTTCTGACAGTGTCCAGCAGAGATCTATGTGAAGCTGCCCTCTCCCTGTATAGGGTAGGGGATATGCCTTGACAGGGGAGCCAGGAACAGGCTGCAGGGACTGAGAGAGATCTGCTGCCTGTAGGTTTGCTGCCTGTGTCCACTCCTAGTGTCCTCGCTCCTCCTGGCTGAGTGCACAGTTTCCCCATAACTAATTGTTCATGTTACATAGAGAATGTGGATCTATTGTTGCTGCTGAGGAAAGTATGGGGATCGATTGTTGCTGCTAAGAGGCACATTATTGCTGCTGGTGTATCTATTGTTGCTGCTGGGCTATCTTTTCTTGATGCTTGGCTAATTAGTGTTGCTGCTGGGGTAACTATTCTTGCTATCTATTGTTGCTCATACATCTACTGTTGTTGTTGGGGTATATATTCTTGCTGCTGGGGTAACTATTACTGCTATCTATTGTTGCTCATACATCTACTGTTGTTGTTGGGGTATATATTCTTGCTGCTGGGGTAACTATTCTTGCTATCTATTGTTGCTCATACATCTACTGTTGTTGTTGGGGTATATATTCTTGCTGCTGGGGTAACTATTACTGCTATCTATTGTTGCTCATACATCTAGTGTTGTTATTGGGGTATATATTCTTGCTGCTGGGGTAACTATTCTTGCTATTTATTGTTGCTCATACATCTACTGTTGTTATTGGGGTATATATTCTTGCTGCTGGGGTAACTATTGTTGCTAGAAGGGGCCTATAATTCCCGTAGTCAGTGGGGGTTATCGTTAATACAAAGATGTGCTCTAATGGCTCATGCACATGGGAACTGAGAGCTGTACTGTATAAAAACTGGGCATGTTCCTGTGCTAGCAAATAACAGGTCTTGCATTCAGCTAGTAGAAATTAATGCCAAGGTGCAACACACAGCAGCAGTTCCCATTTATTAATGCCCATCCCCCCTGGTACTGGAGTTTTGTGATTGATGTGTATAGGGACATATGCTCTGCATCCCTGTAGGTATTTGTCCCTGTATGGAATTACTGCTGGGATGTGTAAATATGAATACAGCTGCTGCGGATATCATTCTGGTATTGATTTCTACAGGCTGTTGGCAGACAACTATACATAAGACCTATGGCAAAGATATGCCTGGTATTACACTATATGGCTCAGAGGGCCTATGTGCATGAGCCCTCAACGTCTCTGTCACCCACCAGGCACGGAGTAGTAGAGTGCAACAATATGAAGCGCATCCATGCCAAATATCGCAATTAAAGCCTCATTCAGATGGGCATTGGACCCCGTCCTGTGTGCAGGCTGCCTTTGCCTGCATGCAGCTCAGGGTGGATGCAGAAACAAACTACAGAAGCGGATGCAGATGCAGCAGCTGCAATGACACAGTCACATGTCAAAATGTGATCGCTGCGCAGCCCCAAATGCAGATTGTGTGCACACAGGGCCGTGCAGATGATCCAGATTGTGACATGCATCTACTTCTATAGGCTGTTTGCATGTAGCTCAGGCAGATGCAGAGCAATGCTAGAAGGAGGGGGCGGCTCAGACAAGGGGTTGTGCTAGGAGTGGGTAGGAGGTGGAGAACAGCCTGACCTAGAGGCAGGGGGTGAGTAGTTCTTCCACCTATACTTTGAGGAACTTTAGACAGATTTTATATATATATTGCTGTCAATAAGGAATGCTTTCAGAAATAGAAGTGTTAATCATTTATTTTTATTAATGAACAAAATGGAAAGTAATTGAACAGAAGAGGAATCCAAATCAAATCAATATTTGGTGTGACCACCCTCTGCCTTCAAAACAGCATAAATTCTTCCAGGTACACCTGCATACAGTTTCTGAAGGAACCCGGCAGGTAGGTTGTTCCAAACATCTTGGAGAACTAACCAAAGATCTTCTATGGCTGTAGGCTGCCGCAACTCTTTCTGTTTTTTCATGTAGTCACAGACAGACATGATAATGTTGAGATCAGGGCTCTATGGGGGCCAAACCATCACTACCAAGACTCTCGTTCTTGTTTACACTGGAGATAGTTCTTAATGACATTGGCTGTATGTTTGGGGTCATTCTCCTGCTGAGGAATACATTTGGGCCAATCACACGCCTCTCTGATGGTATGGCATGATGGATAATTATCTGCCTGTATCTCTCAGCATTGAGGACTCCATTGATCTTGAGCAAATCTCCAACTCCACTTCCAGAAATGCAGCCCCAAACTTGCATGGAATCTCCACTATGCTTCATTATTGCCTGCAGACACTCATTATTGTACCGCACTCCAGCCCTTTGGCAAACTACCTGCCTTTTGCTACAGCCAAATATTTCATATTTTGACTCATTGGACCACAGCATCTGCTGTCATTTTTTTGCACGCCAGTTTTCATGCATAGTTGAGTCGCCTAGGCCTTGTTTCCATATCTTATGCATGAAAACATCGGAACCGGGGTGCAGAAAAATGGCAGCAGGTGTTCTGGGCCGATGAGTCAAAATTTGAACTATTTGGTTGTAGTAGAAGGCAGTTTGTTTGCAAAGGGCTTGGGAGCAGTACAATAATGAGTGTTTGCAGGTAACAGAAGCATGGTGGAGGTTCCTTGCAAGTTTGGGGCTGTATTTCTGCAAATGGAGCTGAAGATTTGGAGTTGGAGATTTGGTCAGGATCAATGATGTTCTCAAAGCTGAGAAATACAGGCAGATACTTATCCATCATGCCATACCATCATTGTGGTGTGTGATTGGCCCCTAATTTATTCCGCAGCAGAACAACGACCCTCAAACATGCAGCCAATGTCATTAAGAACTATCTTCAGTGTACACAAGAAAAAGGAGTCCAGAAAATAATGGCTTGGCCCCCACAGAGCCCTGATTTCAACATCATCCAGTCTGTATGTGATTACATAAGGAGAAAGAAGGATTTGAGGCAGCCTACATCTAAAGATCTGTTGTTATTTCCAAAATGTTTAGGAACAACTTACCTGTCAAGTGCCTTCAAAACTGTGTGCAAGTGTACCTAGAAGATTTAAAGAATTCATGCTGTTTTGAAGGCACAGGGTGGTCACACCAAATATTGATTTGATTTGGGATTCTCTGCTGTTTATTTTTATGAGCAAAATGGAAATTACATAAACTATTAACACGTCTATTTTTGAAAGCTCTAATTTTTTTAGTGTGCTACTAGCAAATGAACCCAGCCGCTGCTTTCAGATGTACCCTCTAGGCAGCTCTACCTATAAGTCTGTGAATTATCACTCAACTTTAGAATATAGTTTCCTAGAATAAGGAACAAGCCATATACAGTATATATATATATATATATGTGTGTGTGTGTGTAGGTGACCCTAATATGCAAACAAAAATAGTGAAGAAAACACAACTGGGGAATAATTCTAGAAAGAAAACCCGGGGGATTTACAAATTGGAAGCCCTGAGCCCACAGGATTTGAAGATAGAAAAAGATCTCAATTGTTTTATCTCCAGTATCAAGGAGGAGATATTTCATACTTCTGAGATTTTATCATTCAAACTAAGCTAGATAGGTGTTGATAGCGATTTTATAAATGGAGAGCACACATTTTTTCATTTTTATTTTCATTTTACTATTTTTCATAAATGGCCACTAGATGACATTAGATTGTATATGCATTTTTGATGATGATGGTTATGTATTACAACATCACTAAACGGCAATTTTCTTAGATAACGGTTTATGGATTTTTATTATTACTGGGTACAAATTGGTTGATCTTATTGGTTCTTAATTGTAATCCTGCTCTTCCACATGATATTTGTAAAAAATAATTGCTTATAATAATATATCATGGCCCAGCTGGCTAACTTACATGCAGATGGTTCATTGTAAAATAGTTCTTAGCGAGTGGAGGATGTCGCAGCCGTACCTCTGCTTGATGACGTTCGGATGTTGCAAAATGTGTAGGTTGTGACCAGGGGCGGACTGACAACTCATGGGTCCCCCGGGCAATAGGAAATCATGGGGCCCCTGTGTCCTTGCCCAAACTCAGAAAAGTCTATGAAAAAGGTACCAGGGGCATCTCATGGGGCCCCCTACTCACCCCGGGCCCTCGGGCAGTGCCCGAGTTTCCAAAGGGTCAGTCCGCCCCTGGTTGTGAATTCAGTTGGTGACCTCACCTCTGCTTAAGTTGGGACACACTCTGGCTCCAGGTGAGTAGTGGAGCAGCGGGGTTCCCTTACAGCTTATGCAGGCTTGTCATTCCGGGTGCAGGATCAGGCACAGGGCAATGTCAATACATATGCTTATGTTTTTATATGTGTGTTAAAAATAATACAGATGGAAAATGATGAGGGTTCTTCCTGGTCTGTGTCATCACATGAGCTTTATGAAGTGACAGTTTGGTGACCAACCGAGGACATGTAGTTCCGGGCGCCGGTCAGGTAGTTTTTTGTTACCTGTAGCCCTGCTCCGGGCAAGCAGCAGGGCTCACCTGTCAGGTGGAAGCATTCAGGTGGCAACGCTGCCGCCCGATTGCTTCCACACAGCCTACTATGTTGCCAGCCTCTGCCCCGGCTCCGCTTGCCCATCTGCGGGCTCAGGACCATTTCAGTGACTGCCAACATGTATAGCAGAGGGAGGAGAGCGAACACATCTGTTCCCTTCCCCTTCTTGTCCTGACCTGGAAGTGATGTGACGTCACTTCCGGGTCCCCGTCGGCAGATTACCGGACATCAAGGCTGGAATAAAATGTAAAGCGTTGCGATATGCACAGCATTAAATTCAGTGGAGCACAGGAGGGACATGCAGGGACTTTTAGACCCTGTATGTTTTTAAAAAAAGAGAATCTGTCACCAAAAATCATCACTTTTTGTCCCATGTGTGATGAAAAAAAAAGTTAAGTAAAAAAAAAAATGTTTAATTTTTAAAAAATTAAAAGTTACATCCAAATATATAACCCCAACAAATTTTTCAAGGACTCCCCACCCCCACATATGTACGCACGTACAAACTTAAAATCGTGCGCAGGGGCGTCTACGCATGAAAGCGATGATTGCGATACACGTTACATATCGCAACACACGCCAGAATGAGAGCAATAATTCTAGCACGAGATATCCTCTGTAACGCTAAACTGATGACCTATAAGGGGCTTTAAAAGTGTCACCTATAGAAAATATAGGGTTACTAAAGTTTGTTACCATTACACAAGTGTGCGCAAATTTAAGGTTCGACATGTTGGATATCTATTTACTCAATGCAACCTCGTCTTTTATATTTTACTAAAAAAATAGATAATTTTTTGCTTTTTGTGCCCTAAAATTAACTTAAGTGTATTTTTTACTGAAATTTTGCATTTCATAGACCTTTGCGATAATATCGTGTGACATAAAAAAAACTGGAACTACCACTATTTTATTCTCTAGGGCAATGGGTCCTCAAACTATGGCCTGTGGGCCAGATACGGCTCGCCAAAGTAATCTACCTGACCCCAAAAAATAAAAAAAATATGGCGCCAGCAAATAGCTAGGCTGCTTGCTGGGTTCTCGGCTGTGAGGACCAAGCATGCGGCAGCCTGGTCACCCCCTGACTTAAGGCTGATTTCTCTGCAGCCAGAGGAGCAACAGGAGAGGAGGAGGAGAGCATACAATGCACCAGGTCCAGTGCATTACAGTGTACAGTGCATTGCGGTGTCAAGTGGGTTACAGTGTACAGTGCATGTTGGTGTCCAGTGCGTTACAGTGTACAGTGCATGTTGGTGTCCAGTGCGTTACAGTGTACAGTGCATGTTGGTGTCCAGTGCGTTACAGTGTACAGTGCATGTTGGTGTCTAGTGCGTTACAGTGTACAGTGTATTGTGGTGTACAGTGAATTACAGTGTACAGTGCATTACAGTGTGCAGTGCATTTTGGTGTCCAGTGAATTACAGTGTACAGTGCATTTTGGTGTCCAGTGAGTTACAGTGCATTGCGGTGTCCAGTGCGTTACCGTGTGCAGTGCATTTTTAATATTGTATTGTTTTTTCCTGTTTTTTTGCACTACAAATAAGATATGTGCGGTGTGCAAAGGAATTTGTTCATATTTTTTCAAACTATAGTCCGGCCCCCCAACAGTGTGAAGGTCAGTGAACTGGCCACCTGTTTAAAAAGTTTGAGGACCCCTGCTCTAAGGTCTCTGATTTCAGAAAATATATATAATGTTTTGGAGTTTTGTGTCATCTTTAGGCCCTAAATGATTTTTTAAACGTGTGCAAAAAATGCAAAAACACATATATATACTGTATATAAATATATAGCAAAGTAGCACGGCATATAATAATATGTTAGATGATTTATCTTCTTCAGCTTCAACAAGCCGCTCTACAGAGGACCCGCCTACGTTGGAACGCCAGCAGGATTGTGGAAAGAGGAAAAGAAAGAGGCCACCATGTAAAGACAGCGAGCCACAGGCGAAGGTTTTAAAACTTGACCCTACTGCAGCCTGGATTCCACAATTGGGACTCCGCATGCAGGACAAGGCTGACATTGAAAATGATCAGTCTGTCAGCTTTGCTGTTGTCCAGGCTGTAGTCAAAATAATGAAAAATCAATTTCAACACACACAGAACATGCACATAAGAATGGTTGCCTCAATTGTAATACCAGTGTTAAAACCAACCATTCAGTTACACCTACTGCCAGGACATGTTTTTGTAACGGCCTATAATGGTAATCGGGTGGTGATGGCCGACAGTCAACTGGTGATCGATTATACATCAGCTGCCTTTAAACAGACTGAAGAATGCTATAGAGTTCTTCTGAAAGACCGACTAAAACACATTACATTATTAAAAGTGCAGCAGCAGGCAGCAAATGATCCCAGTTGTGTCATGTATTCAGCTGCAAATATGGTTGAGCTTTTGACTCCTGGAGGTAATCCAGAGTGTAAGTACAATATAAAGCTCCTAAGACCACATTTTATTCAATGCCTGGAAAATCAAAAATTTACCCGATTTCCCAGGAAACGCAAGCGTCCACCACCAAAACCACCCAAACCCACATAGGTCCATCCAATTTCTAACAACTGATTTTTCATATTCACTATGCAACAAATCATATACCAAATATGAGGAGGTAAGTATTGAGTACAGCAGCAGGCTAGAGATACAGTACAGTAGAGAAAGAGGAGGAGAAGGAGAGGAGTAGCATAGGAAGAGGAGTAGAGTAGAAGCAGGATATGGGAGGAGTAAAGTGGAGGAGGAGTAGAGAAGGAGCAGGAGAGGAGTAGAGTAGAAGAGTAGCAGGAATTGGAGTAGAGTTGGAGTACACAAATGTAAACTACTACTACTACTAATGTAAACTAGTAAAAATGTAAAAAGTGGAGGAGGAGTAGAGAAGGAGCAGGAGAGGAGTAGAGTAGGAGAAGAGTAGCAGGAATTAGAGAAGAGGTGGAGTAGAGTTGGAGTACACTAATGTAAACTACTACTACTACCACTACTACTAATGTAAACAAGAGTAAACTACGGTAGAGAAGATTAGGAGTATGGTAATAAAATTAAAAACTATAAAACATATACAAATATAAACAAATATATATATATAAAATACATATACATATATATATTAAAAAAAAAAAAATTAGTTTGAGTAGACTAGAGTTAGAGTAGACTAGAGTTAGAGTAGAGTAGGGCTGGCCAGAGAGGGATTACTTTGACGCAGTTGGCCAGCTTAAACATGTATTGCAATGCATGTGAACTAAAAATTGCTGTGTTCATGCAAAGATTACTAGAAGGGGGCTATAGCACCATGCAGAGGGTTCATTTAGTATTTTTACTGGTAACATATAGTCATGCTCCTTAGACACCTAATGTGTGTGTGTGTGTGTGTGTGTGTGTGTATCTCTCTCTCTCAGAGATTAAGTTATGTGTAATAAAATGAAATGACACAGGGAAAAAGTATTGAACACGTTAACTGAAGTTTAATACTTTGTTCAAAATCCTTACTTGGTAATGACAGCTTCAAGACACCTCTTGTATGAAGAAACTAGTCACATGCACTCCTCAGATGTGATTTTGGCCCACTCTTCCAAACAGTCTTCATACCTTGAAGGTTCCGTGGGCCCCTTCTAGGAAATCTGGTCTTTAGTTTTTTCCATAGATTTTCTATTGGATTCAAGTCAGTTGATTGACTGGGCCATTCTAGCAGCTTTATCTTCTTTCTTTGAAACCAAATGAGAGTTTCCTTGGCTTTGTGTTTGGGAACAATGTCTTGCTGAAATGTCCACCCTCGTTTCATCTTCATGATCCTGATAGATGGCAGCAGATTCTTATCAGGAATGTCTTGATACATTTTTCCATTCATCCTTCCTTCAATGACATGAAGTTTGCCAGTACCGTATGCTGAAAAAACAGCCCCACACCATGATGTTCCCGCCTCCAAATTTCACTGTTGGTATAGTGTTTTTGGAGTGACGTGCAGTGCCATTTGACCTCCAAACATGGTGTGTATTATGGCATCCAAAGAGTTCAATTTTGGTCTCATCTGACCAGACTATATTCTCCCAGTATTTCACAGGCTTGTCTAAATGTTGTGCAGCAAACTTTAAATGTCTCTTTCTGTCTGAAGCTCTCCACAAGTGGTCTTTGGCTCTTGGACAACCTTTTTGAAAATACTTTTCACTCTTCTATCAGAAATCTTGTGAGCACCTCCTGGTTGTGGCTGGTTGATTGTGAAATTATGTGCTACTTCTGGTTTATGGCCCCGACAGTGCTCACAGAAACATTCAAAAATCCTTCTGTAACCACTGACATTAGTATGTTTTACAACCGTAAGGTTGCAAAGGTCTTGAGAGAGCTCACTGATTTTACTGATCATAAGATGTTTCTTGTGTGACACCTTGGTAATGAGACACCTTTTTATAGGCCATCAGTTGAGACTGAACCTGCTGATATTCATTTGCACTGACAAGGGGCAGGATTGCTTTCTAATTACTGAAAGATTTGAGCTGGTGTCTTGACTTTCCATGCCTTTGTGCATCTCCCCTTCTCCATGTGTTCAATACTTCTTCCCTGTGTCATTCCATTTTATTACACATACCTTATCTCCTGAACATATTTGTTTTGGTCTCTTTGTATGTATTGATTGCATGGGTTTTTATCGACATGTGGTGAAAAGTTCATGTCAATAGCAACTTTAGAAATACATTTACCTAAAAAAATGGTGACGTGTTCAATAGTTATTTTGCCCGCTGCATGTAAATGTATAACTGTTGGGATTTGAGCACAGGTATATTTAATTTATATTGCATAGTGCAGGTCAGTGACCAGACTTCAACCTATAGCTCTTCTACATCTTGTGTCTATTTGCCCCATATTGGCACAATATCAACTGAAGTTTTCTATAAGCAAGTATTTTGCATTTTGAGTAGTGAAGAGACTGGCCAGAGAGGGGTTATGGTGATGCAGTGGACCAGCCTAAACATGTATTGCAATCTATGTGAACTAAAAATCCCTATTTTTATGCAACGTTTGCTAGAAAGGCTGTTTAGCAGTGTGTAGAGGGTTCATTCAGAATTTTTAGTTTTCATACATAGGTGCCCCTAATGGGTGCAATGACATTCCTGTGTGCATTTGGGGGCAGCATAGGCTCAAACATTTTTAGGGGAGATATTTAGCTTAGATGAAACTTTATATTTTGAAGTTGTTTTACTTTTACTAAAACTTTATTCATATCTTATAGGGAAAATCATCCAATAGAAGATAGAAATATTTGTATTCTTTCTTTCTAATGGGACACATCTCACTTACCTTCTTTTAAAGCTGATGGAGCACAAATTAATCAGATTGTTTCAAGAGCATAACATCTCAATAAAGTTATAAAAATGCATATTAGTTGATTTGTTTTCTTTTTTTATATTTGTTTTACTGTTTAACTGTCTTGTGACCAATGTCATATGTACACAGCCCCACTTCCAAACATCTCCACTGTTGCTAAAACTCATCCCAAGTGCACACAAGTGCAGGGTAAATATGGGCCAGCAGATAGAAGTGATTTTGTGGCTTTACAGCCAACAGAATCTGATTGGCTAAACATAGAAAGTACAGATGATTTTTATATCTTTACATGTAGATGTAAAGCTACCTGATCACTCCTACCGACATGTAGTCATGAAGCTTTTTTGTGTGCCTGGCATCCCTGCAGGTGAGTTCCACATGGAAAGAGTGCTGGCTAATCTCTTCCGCTTAGATTGAAACCTGGAAGCGCTTAGCTCTGAGCACTTTTGGGCTCAGGGCCTCAGAATCCCAGAGGCAGCAGCTTGGCAAACTTCAATTCAGGGACTTTGTCCCCTCCATCTACAGGCACTGCAAGCACAGAATGCATCAGGGGTCTAACAGATCCAGGAGTAATCCTGCTTTCTCATAAAGCTCTCTGCTCATCCCTCTGCTCTTTTGTCCATTCACAGGAGGCTTTGTATTTTCTGAATGGGTTCACATAATACATAGCGCTCCAGCAGAGCGGAGGGGTTGACAGAGAGGCTGCATATGAATCTGAATCTGCAGGAACTGAAGGTGCAGCATTGGAGCACCAGAATTAAAGGAAAGTCTGTGAAGTGTCATGCACTTTGGTGGCCTTATCCCATATAAGCTAGCACATTTTAAAAAGTGACTAAATTGCTGAAGTTTACCTTTAAGTTAAAAAAAAAACTTTAAGCAGCTTTACAGTGATACATGCTTTTACATCAAACGGCAATAAGGCCCACTTGGACCGGCAGATAGAATTGGCCAGTAGTTCTCTGTGGCTGTCCCTGTTCTAGCTGATAGAAATTGGCCGACGACAGGACAATGTTCCATCAAGTTTCATAAGGAAATAAGAGACTGCAGATGATCAGATTAAAATTGGCCAGCAGCAGAATATTTTTAATGGAGTGCAAATCGGCCAAAATGTACTAAAAAAAACACAGGCATGCTTTCTATAACAAGAATTATGTACATCAGATGCCACAGAAGTGTAAAATTGACAAGTAGCAGGAATATTAGGAATAGCAAGGCTAGACCCAAAGACAAGGGCTGGGGCATTATTATAAGTATTAAAGTGGTTGTAACGTTTAAAGGTTTTTTTTATCTTTGATACTTAACTGAGCCAGACTTCGAACCAGGACTGTGTACAATAAGAGCAGTGCTGCTCTCTCTCACCAAAGACCTAAGATGCAGAAGTGGGTGGGTGGGGACGAGTATGCTTTGCTCTGTTCAATAAACACGCACAGCCAAGTTTTGGATCACGCATGCATTTGTGCCCTCATAGGAAGCAGTTTCCTATGGGGGCACTCAGAAGGGAGGAGGAGCCTACAGTGTTAGTGGGGGACCCCAGAAGGGGGGGTGCAGGGCTGTTCTATGCAGATCCACTGCACACAGCAGGTAACTCTAACATGTATGTTAATAAAAAAAAAAAAACCTTTACAACTGTTTTAACCCCTTCTCACTTAAGGGTAAAACAAATCTAAATGCCTAAGCACAATTTTGCAACATTGACATGTGTTAGTAAAACCGTACATATCATCACAGCTACTTTGTACATCCAGGTGAATTATACCACATTTTTTTCAGGACAAATTGGGCTTTCATTTGGTGGTAAATGGTAATGGATATCTCCTGATTTTTTTTTTGTTATCAAAGGAAAACTGGCCCAAAATAGTAAAAATATTTTTAGCTGTGTGTTTCTTGTTACTACCATAACCTACCACCAAAAAACAACCCAAAATAACTTTTCCAGCTCTTGACAATCGCAGCAATACCATATATGTGTATGTTATTTGTTGTTTGTACCCGTAGTACAGCCCAGAAACAATAGTGTGCATTTTGTTTTTGTCTTTTTTTTTTTTACCTAAAAAACACTGACACTGATACCAATTTTTTTTTTAAATCCTGACTTTTGACCTTGAACTTTGGCCCTGTCCTTGACCCATACAGTAACCCTGGCACTGAACTAGATCAAACCTTGATCTAGGTATTTTTTCTATATTTGTTATTTTATTTTTGAATATTTATTTATCTTTTTTTTTTACAAATTTTTTTCTCTCTATGCCAGGAGTTAGAGAGATACAATGTATCTCTCTTCATTCATAGAGAGAAAAAACAAGGAGGCCGGGCTGCACAGTGACTGATCACTGTGATAGCCAATTAGAGGCTATCACAGCGATCTTGTGACCCGAAATCGGGATTCCCAGGTCCCGATCGTTAGAACGGGACCCGGTGCTCTCAGTGACACCGCGGTCTTTGTGCTGGGAGCACACAGTGTGGCGCGCTCCCAGCACAAAGACAGGTACGCAAATATGCAGCCCCACAGAAAAAAGCGCAGTTCCGTGAGGTCGCATATTTGTGTGACGTCAGTGTCAAGGGGTTAAGATACAGCACAGGTTACAACAGTGTACATTGGCCAGCAGCAAAACCATTTTATTCAGGGGGATAAAGAACTAATGTATGCCTGACTTTTATTTTTTCTATGGGGGTTTTGAAGCGCAGTGAAAAGTAAGTGATTTATTGGGTGGTAGTTTACTTGTACACTGTTCTTGCACTTATTCTTTTTTTTTTTTTTATTTCAATAATTCAGTAATATGCTGCAAACAAAAAAGCAGCTTCAAGAGCAAATGGTCAATTACAAGTGTAGACTCCACTTTGAGCACCCTTCACTAATGAAAGGCCCCATGAACATAACTAAAGAACAAACAAAAGAAATAAAAACCTCAAAAACAGCACAGCATATCATGAAAAAACAATAAATCACTACAATTACCAAATAACTTTTTTTTACTAACAAAACCTGGAAAACTGACAGGCATCACATTTTTTTGGAAAACCTCAAATATCGCAAAATCACCTAATATAATTTCAAATAATCAATATTTTTACCGTATTGACACTATGGTATCTATTTATAAATGTTTTTTAAATTGGATTTCATTAAAAATTGGGTTTAAAATTGTAAAAATATTGGAGGGAATTAAAGAGTTGTGCAAGCATAAACTTGTACAAATTTTCTAAATTTTGAAGAAGAAGATGCAGCTCATATTTAAAGGAACAGTTCACCTTTATGAAAAAAAAGCCTATACAGATAAGGGATGTCTGCAGATAAGAAAAAGCAGCTTTGACCAAAACTGAATAATTCCCTTGCTATAGGGATAGGCCATTTACATACCTTAAGAAGCCTGACCTGAAGCTGTCCAGGATGTTGCTAAGCATGGCTCAGCTATTACTGTTCACCTTCACTTTCACAGAAGTGAGCTCTTTCTCCGATTCACACCCCCTTCACCTGCGCTCTCCCCCCCGATGCAGTATCTCTGAGCTCACAGTTTGAGAGCTCATCACTGTGATGGTGAAGGTGAACAGTAATAACTTGGCCTCACTTAGCAACATCCTGGGAGTTTACCTGTCACCATGCTCCTTTCCAACACATTTTCATGCAGCACACCTCGCTGGGTCCCAGCCCTGATGGTCCCTAGTTTTTGTATAGAGGATTACAAGAAGCCGATACTAAATCAAATGCAAGTACCTACATTAAATTGCATCATAAAATGCAATTATTGATTTATTCACACCTTGTTGCATTATTTTGTATCTTTTATATCAGCTTTGATGCAGACAGCACTAACACGTTAGCATTAACCCATTCATTACAGTTGTAAATGTAATTCTCAAGATGTCCAATTTAGAACACTGGAAGAAAAGGGTGTCTGTGTTGGTCAGTGCTGTTTTAGTTGTCTGATTTCCAATATAACAAAGGAAAAATGGCAACTCTAGCCCAGGGACGGACTGACAACTCATGGGGCCCTCAGGCAATTGGGGATCATGGGGCCCCTGTGTCCTTGCCCACACTCAAAACACACCCAAAAAAGCCTATAAAAGGTACCAGGGGCATTTTAGGGGGGCCCCCTTCTGACCCCGGGCCCTCTGGCAGTGCCCGAGTGCTCGAATGATCAGTCCGCCCCTGCTCTAGCCATGTAACAAAAACAGAGCTCTACTTTCCACAGTAAGAGCTCTTAACTCCCCCAGTAACAATCACATTAACCCATGACGGCCAATGTCCCAGTTCTCTGATCATCAGCCCTGGAATATTGCCAGGTATCTCAGACATGTTCCATCTGGATCATGTGGATGCTACTCCTGTACTGATGAGAGGGTCAGTCTGGAAACCGGCATACAGAGCAGCTTCATTGGAGCAGTCATCAAATCCCAACCTGTGGAAAAGGGTTTGGATTAGTGATTATCAGAGAGTTCATGTTAAAGTGTATGTTATCCTCAACTATGAACTTCTTTACTTGCTCCCTGGTCTGATATAGTGAACCTTCTACCTCAGTGGCAACGACCACTTATTCAAGTTGCCCCCTCCCCTACCCATTGCATAAAAGTACCTCTGGAGGGAGCTAGAGATCTCACCTTTCCCTAACTTCCACAGTGCAGGGGGTGACATCCTCCTCCTGTCGACAAGAACTTGGGGAATGTTGAGCACAGCACGGTGCAGGGTCATCTTCTTGACTGGAAGCAGGATGAGGTCACACTTAAGTAGGCGCTGCAGGAGGAAGACAGAGAAAGGTAAGTATATTATCCATTTCCCCGAAAGTGTTTTGGGGAGGGGGTACAATAAGGATAAGCGGGCTTTGCCACAAAGGTAGAAGGTCCATTATAAATGCATTATTGGAAGTGATTTGGCATATTAGTTTGGTAAGTACGGAAAAAAAAAGTTCAGCAACAAACAGGCAACTGGCAGGTATTTTAGCACTTTTAGCTCTAAGGTAGCTGGTGATAAGCCACAGAACTAGCCATTCCAATGGCTGGAGCTTAAATACTCTTTTGGTCAGAGGACATGCTCGGCATCTTTACTGGTAACCCTGGAGCTAGTGTTCATAGGATTCCTGGACTTATCAAGAGGGATCCTGGAAGACCCGGCAAGAGGTCCTGTGAGGAATCCTGGAAAAACCAGCAGGGTTCCTACAAGTACTGTAACAAATTGGCTGAAAGTGAACCTGTGCAGAGCAAAGCAACGGGTTCATGTTACCATCACCCATGTGACAACACTGGGCCAATCACCAAGTACCATTGTCACATAAAGCAAGTCACATGCTCCTCCATACCCAAATAAAAGGACATTTTTGATGATCCAGTCTTTTTTAAATGACAATCTCTATTCCTTACAGTGAATGAGTAAATTAATAAAGTAACAAATAAATAAAGCTTTAGATTATCTTTCTTCTGGCACGTTGGAAAATAAATCCCCTATTCAATATTGTACAGACTTGCCTACATTAAAGCCCCCACATGCAGAGACTGTCACATAATATTTATACATTGATCACAGTAGGACAGACTTTAGCATTATCAGTCCTCACACTTTACCACTCTCACCCCTTAAGCTGGTGATACAAGGATTAAAATTAGTCAGGGACTAGGCAAATTTTGAACCATGTATGGGCTAGCTGGTTGTACACAAGTCAATCAACTTGTGTACAACCAGCTTGTTGGGTTTTTCCCCAGCAATTAATAATAGCCAACAACACTGATCATTATATAGCCAACAACACTGATCATTGTATTCGAATGTCGGGGAAGGCTCCCTGCCGGCAGAACACAAAAGCACAGTGGAAGTGATTCCCCCATCTACCTCAAATGTGTGGATGGGGAAATTGGCACTTTTTTATTTTGTTCAACCCCCTGGCTGAACAAAAAATGTATATTGTGTTGCCAGCCTTACCTGCAGTATGTCTTTGGCTCATCATTGGCTTTCCTACACTTGTCAGGGTGCATTTGTGACTCCTGCCATACCTTGAAATAGGAAAGAAAAATCTTTTTGGTAATTAATGTTCTTTTTCAACAGCTGAATTGTTTCCTGATTTCTAACCTCCTATGACAGGGCAGTTATCTGAAAACTAAAAGGAAATTGGATCCTTCTGGTAAAACATATAGATAAATATGGTGCCTGTACATGTTTGGGGCAAAATGGAAGGTGGCAGTTTATTTACAGTACAAGTTTAGGCTATACTATACAACACCTTTAAATGCTGCTTCCCCATTGCCTCCCATTGGTCTTCATACATTTGAGCATAAATCACATTTTAAATACCTATTCTCCTTTTTTTCCCATGAAGTCATGTGACAAAATCTCTGGCTTGTAATGTGCAGGGATGAGAATGGGGCTTAATTCCATACAGCAGTCACATCATCCACCTGCATCCACTGTTCTAGGCATTGTCTGTGGGAGAGAGTTCCCTCTCACCAGCTGCACATTACCAGCTTTGCAGTCAAGTTACTACATAGAGAAACAAGATGGAAAGGCATTTAAATTGTGATTTATGCTAAAGTATATGAAGGGCAATGGGGAGGCAGCACTTCAAAGGAAGTATATGGTATAGCCTAAATTTCTATATGCGCCAAAAAGAACAAGTTGGGTGGAGCCTTGAAGTAAACTCTGACTATATTGGAGACTGGAACCTAATTTCTGGGTTGAAATAACGCTAAACTGGTGACCTATAAGGAGCTTTAAAAGTATCGACCTATAGAAAATATAGGATACTGAAGATCGTCGCCAGTTCACGAGCGCACACAAATTTAAGGTTTGACAAGTTGGATATCTATTTATTCACTGCAACCTCATCTATTATATTTTACAAAAACAAAATAAGATAATTTATTGCTTTTTTGTGCCATAAACTTAACTTTCTTGTATTTTTTACTGCAATTTTGCGGTAATATCATGCGACATAAAAAATTGGAACTACCACTATTTCATTCTCTAGGGTCTCTGCTTTCAGAAATATATAATGTTTGGGGGTTTTATGTAATCTTCAGGCCTAAAATTATTTTTTAAACTTGTGCAAAAAAATGCAAAAACAGCTCTGGCAGCAAAAGGGATAAAGTATAAGGCGGACATTCCCCTTTCCTGATGAGCAGCCAATAAAACTTTATATAAAATCACACCATTATGTGCTACTGATAATTTAAAGGCATTCCATATATACAGTGCTCAGCATAAATGAGTACACCCCTTCTGAAAAGTAAGATTTTATTCAACATCTCAACACAAGAACAATTTCCAAAATGTTGGCAAAACTGAGTTTTATGTAACATTTGTTTTGCTCATTACATGAAAGTAAGGTTAATAGTATAACGTAGATTACAAAATCTTCAGTTTTACTCCAATTAGTTGATGCAAAAATGAATACACCCCACAACAAAAACTACTACATCTAGTATTTTGTATGACCTCCATGATTTGTAAGGACAGCACCAAGTCTTCTAAGCTTGGAATGAACAAGTTGGCAACATTGCAACATCTAAATTTTTCCATTCTTCAAGAACAACCTCTTAGAGCCTGGATGCTGGATGGAAAGTGATGCTCAACTTGTCTTTTAAGATTTCCCCATAGGTGTTCGATTGGGTTCAGATCAGGAGACATACTTGGCCACTGAATCACTTTCACCTTGTTCTTCAGAAATGCAACAGTGGCCTTAGATGTGTGTTTTGGATCATTGTCATGTTGGAAAAGTGCACAACTTCTCTTTCAATACAGAGCAGTACATCAGTGAATTCATGATACCATGAATTAAATTCAGCTCCCCGACACCAGCAGCACTCATGCGGCAGCACAGAAGGACGTTGCCACCACTATGTTTCACTGTAGGCACCATGCATTTTTCTTTGTACTCCTCGCCTTTGCAACACCGTACAGTTTTGAAGCCATCAGTTCCAAAAACATTTATCTTGGTCTCATCACTCCAGAGTACAGAGTCCCAGTAGTCTTCTTTTTGAGTATGCTCCCTGGCAAATTCTAGGCAGGATTTTTTGTGCGTGGGAGAGGTTTCCTACGTGGATGACACCCATGCATGCCATTCATCTGCAGTATACGCCATATTGCGTCATGGGAAACAATTGCCCCAGTTTTTGCTTTCTATTTTAGACAACTGCAATGAACTTGCATGGAGATTTTCTTTAACCCCTCTCATCAGAAGACGCTCTTGTCGAGGTGTCAACTTCCGTGGACAGCCTGGAAGTCTCTGTGAGATGGTTGCAGTTCCATATTTTTTAAATTTTTGTATCAATTTGCTACAGAATTCTGACTGATAAGTAAAGCGTTGCTGATTTTCTTGTAGCCTTCACCTTTCTTGTGTAAAGAAATTATTTTCTTTCTCAGGCCTTGTGACATTTCTCTTCCATGTGGTGCCATTGCTGACAGCATGAAATGGGAGGGGTTTTCTTTGTTAAGTAATGCCCTTTTATAATCAACTGCTGTACACCTGTTTAATGAATATTTAGACTCACCTGTAGTTGAATTCTTTTTAATTAGGATTTTATTGTCTAAAACTTAGCTTTGCGTCTAAGACTTTCATTGAGGTGTATTCATTTTTGCAATATGGTCTTGAATGAATTTGTTAGGAAAAATATTTTCTTGAATATTACTGAATAAGTATAAACTAGGTGGAAACTGAACCCAAATCAGAGGGAAGCAACTCTGCCCATGGTATCGCAGGACACTAGCACATCGAGGGGAGGGGATATATGAGCCGTGGCATATAGTGTGGCCCCTCTCGGAGGCCACGTAGGCCGTGAACCTCCAGCTCTACGGATGGGGGTCAAACAGAACCCGATTCCCCGCTCCAGGCAGCGGAGCAGGTCCACAGGGATCCCCAATGTCGGCAGGATCCCATTATCCCCAGGATGGAGACAGATGCTGTAAGGTGCTTTTTATGGTGGTATTTATTCACCACTGAGTTTTTTTTTTTTTTTTGCTAAATAAACAAAAAAACACAAACTTTTGAAAAAAAAAACACGCATTTTTCTTTGTTTCTGTTATAAAATGTTTTAAATAAATAACCTTTTTTCATAAATTCAGGTCAAAATGTATTCTGCTACATTTCTTTAGTGAAAATAACCCAAAATATTGTATATTATTAGTCTGTAGGAAAGTTATAGAGTCCACAAACCATGGTATATACAGTGGGGATCGAAAGTTTGGGCACCCCAGCTAAATATTTGTATTAATGTGCATAAAGAAGCCAAGGAAAGATGGAAAAATCTCCAAAAGGCATCAAATTACAGATTAGACATTCTTATAATATGTCAACAAAAGTTAGATTTTATTTCTATCATTTACACTTTCAAAATAGCAGAAAACAAAAAAATGGAGTCTGCAAAAGTTTGGGCACCCTGCAGAGTTAATATCTTGTACTAAGGTCTATCCATAGATTTTCAATTATGTTGAGGTCAGGAGATTGTGAAGGCCATGGCAAAACCTTCAGTTTACACCTCTTGATGTAATCCCCCATGGATTTTGAGGTGTGTTTAGGACCAATATCCATTTGTAGAAGCCATCCTCTCTTTAACTTCAGCTTTTTCACAGATGGCATCAAGTTACCATCCAAAATTTGCTGAAATTTTATTGAATCCATTTTTCCTTCTACTCGTGAGATGTTCCCTGTGCCACTGGCTGCAACACAACCCCAAAGCATGATTGATCCAACCCCATGCTTAACAGTTGGACAGAGGTTCTTTTCATTAAATTCTGTGCCCCTTCTTCTCCAAACGTACCTTTGCTCATTCCGGCCAAAAAGTTCAATTTTAACCTCATCCGTCCACAGAACTTGTTTCCAAAATGCATCAGGCTTGTCTGTATGTTCAGTTGCAAAGTTCAAACGATGATTTTTGTGGTGAGGACGTAGAAGAGGTTTTCTTCTGATGACTCTTCCATGAAGACCATATTTGTACAAGTATCTCTTTATAGTGGAATAGTGTACCACAACTCCAGTGTCTGCCAGATCTTTCTGGAGGGATCGTGCAGTCAAACGTGGGTTTTGAATTGTTTTTCTCACAATCCTGTGAGCTGTTCTGTCTGATATTTTTCTTGGTCTTCCAGATGTTGCTTTAACTTCCACTGTTCCTGATGATTGCCATTTCTTAATTACATTTCGAACAGAGGATATTGACATCTGAAAACGCTTTGCTATCTTCTTATAGCCTTCTCCAGCTTTGTGAGCGTCAACTATTTTCAGTTTCAGTTTTCTAGACAACTGCTTAGAAGAACCCATGGTGCTGATTGTTGGGGCAAGGTCAGATGAGTCTGGGCATTTAAAACCTTTGAGCTTGACATCACCTGGTCTTCCCAGACGATGATTGAGAACAATCCATGACACTGGCAGGTCTCAGATTTGCAAAAGGGGCAGTGCATGCTATAAATTCTGCAGGGTGCCCAAACTTTTGCAGATGCCATTTTTTTGTTTTCTGTTATTTTGAAAGTGTAAATGATGGAAATAAAATCTAACTTTTGTTGACATATTATAAAAATGTCTAATCTGTAATTTGATGCCTTTTGGAGATTTTTCCATCTTTCCTTGGCTTCTTTATGCACATTAATACAAATTTTTAGCTGGGGTGCCCAAACTTTCGATCCCCACTGTATATCTACCAATCAATCAATTCTGATGTGCTGATGGCCAATCTCATTTCCTGAGGCCCAAAAATGCCAGGACAGTACCAATACCCCCCAAATGACCCATTTTTGGAAAATAGACAGCCAAACTTATTTAGTAGGAGGCACGGCAAGTTTTTTGAAGTTGTAAATATATATAAATATATATATATATATATATATATATATATATATTTTTTTTTTAACATATTGTCACCAGTCCAGTCCAGTATTATCATATAAGTGGTGTGGCGGTGATTAGGGACACTGACCTGGTGACAGTATGTAAAAATAAATAATAATTTAATTATTTTTTTCAGTTTTTTTATTACTTTTTCATTTTATTACCATTTTCAACACACGGTGACCAAAGCAATACAATGTTACCATAGTAATATTGTACTACTCTGGGCAAGGATTTTTTTTTTTTTTTGCATTTCATTGGTTTTAGCAACCATTGTTACTGAATGAAACTGAAATAGTCTGGGGGAAGGGTTAGATTTTTGTCTTTTTTTTTTTTCTATTGGTGTCCCCATCTGGGGAGATTCACCGTTCACCCTCTCTATGCATCCTGCAGACCACTGCCACTGGGACAGAAAGTGCGACAAAATGCAGAATGTTAGCATTTCCACTAGAGCAAGAAGTGAAATGAAATGGTGTAGTGGAGACACCTGTTCCTGTGAAAAAATGAATTTAAAAAATTGTTTTAAGCCACCACCCCCACGCATATTTAAAAGTAAACACGTATGTAGCATGTGCCCAGGATTTTTATATTATTGTGGATCATGTGTTTCCTACTCTAGGTGGGAGGAGGATACATTGTATCTTTCTCTTCTTGCACGAGAGGAAGAAGTAAATAAACAAATGTGTGTAAAGAAAATATATTAGAAAAAATGAAAACAAAGAAAAAATTAGCTATACCATGGTACGATCTAAATCAATGCCAGGGTCAGCATTAGGGTTAAGGTAAAGGTAAAAGGTCAAGGACAGTATATTTTAAGTAGGATTTAAAAAATAAAAACATTTTTAAAATTATTAATTAGTACTGTTTAGGTAGGATAAAAAAAGCAAAATACACACTGTTGTCTATGGGCTGTACTACGGGTACAAACAAATAATGTACACATATGTGGTATCGCTGCGATCATCAGGAGTAGGAGATATTATTTTGGGTTGTTTCTTGGTGGTAAAGCATGGTAATAGCAAAAAATACAAAAGCTAAATTTTTAAAAATAAGTTTTTGCTTTTCTTTTTAAATAATTTGAATCAGTTTCCCTTTGATAATAAAAATAAAAATCAGGAGCTATCCATTACCATTTACCACTATAAGAAAGCCCCATTTGTCCTGAAATACACCATGGTATAATGGACCTGGATACAATAAGTAGTCGCACCGATATGTACAGTTGTACTAACACTTGTCAAAGTTGCAAAATGGTGTTCAGGCATTAACATTTGTTTTACCTTTGGTCACCAAGGGGTTAAAGCCCCCCACCGTCTACATAAGTGCATGCACATACAAATGTAAACACGTATGTAGAGTGTGCCAAAGAAAAACAGTGAGTGTATCACACATATTAGATATGAATGAGAGATCAATTCTAGGGCCATCATTCAAGGTTAACTGTGAACTGAAGAACACCAAAACTACTGCTCCAGGCTGGTCCACCCTTGTCTGCCAGGACTATCAAGTGCTAGTCCAGCTTAGATCTGAGGATAGAGGAATGACTGCCATCCGATAAAACCATTTCTTTATTAGGACAGATCTAAAAAGACAAAACTGATGACCTGCAAAGAGCCCTTTAAAGCATCACCTATGGATAATTTGGGGTATCAAAGTTTGTTGCCATATCAATTTTATGGCTTGACATGTTGGGTTTGTACTTGGCTCAACCTTATCTTTTATATTTCATCAAACAATGAGAATTTTTTAGTGTTTCTATACATCAAAACTAACATATACATTTTTTTACTAACAATAGGGGGTTTATTAAACTGCTGCGCTAGTATGCTATAAGATAAAAATTTGAAACTAGCATCAATGTGTTCTCCAGAGTCTCTGCTTTCGGAAAATATATAATTTATTAGGAATATAAAGTCATTGTGAGCCACAAATCGTGCAGTTTAGCCGGTGTGCAAGAAAATGAAGAAAGTCTCCAGTGATTGGTCGGTCAGGGTCAGGTGACCTCCAACTGTCACTTCAGACACTGGCAGGGGGGTGAGTAGTTCTTCCACCTATACTTTGAGGAACTTTAGACAGATTTTATATATATATTGCTGTCAATAAGGAATGCTTTCAGAAATAGAAGTGTTAATCATTTATTTTTATTAATGAACAAAATGGAAAGTAATTGAACAGAAGAGGAATCCAAATCAAATCAATATTTGGTGTGACCACCCTCTGCCTTCAAAACAGCATAAATTCTTCCAGGTACACCTGCATACAGTTTCTGAAGGAACCCGGCAGGTAGGTTGTTCCAAACATCTTGGAGAACTAACCAAAGATCTTCTATGGCTGTAGGCTGCCGCAACTCTTTCTGTTTTTTCATGTAGTCACAGACAGACATGATAATGTTGAGATCAGGGCTCTATGGGGGCCAAACCATCACTACCAAGACTCTCGTTCTTGTTTACACTGGAGATAGTTCTTAATGACATTGGCTGTATGTTTGGGGTCATTCTCCTGCTGAGGAATACATTTGGGCCAATCACACGCCTCTCTGATGGTATGGCATGATGGATAATTATCTGCCTGTATCTCTCAGCATTGAGAACTCCATTGATCTTGAGCAAATCTCCAACTCCACTTCCAGAAATGCAGCCCCAAACTTGCATGGAATCTCCACTATGCTTCATTATTGCCTGCAGACACTCATTATTGTACCGCACTCCAGCCCTTGGCAAACTACCTGCCTTTTGCTACAGCCAAATATTTCATATTTTGACTCATTGGACCACAGCATCTGCTGTCATTTTTTTGCACGCCAGTTTTCATGCATAGTTGAGTCGCCTAGGCCTTGTTTCCATATCTTATGCATGAAAACATAGGAACCGGGGTGCAGAAAAATGGCAGCAGGTGTTCTGGGCCGATGAGTCAAAATTTGAACTATTTGGTTGTAGTAGAAGGCAGTTTGTTTGCAAAGAAATACTGAGAAATACAGGCAGATACTTATCCATCATGCCATACCATCATTGTGGTGTGTGATTGGCCCCTAATTTATTCCGCAGCAGAACAACGACCCTCAAACATGCAGCCAACGTCATTAAGAACTATCTTCAGTGTACACAAGAAAAAGGAGTCCAGAAAATAATGGCTTGGCCCCCACAGAGCCCTGATTTCAACATCATCCAGTCTGTATGTGATTACATAAGGAGAAAGAAGGATTTGAGGCAGCCTACATCTAAAGATCTGTTGTTATTTCCAAGATGTTTAGGAACAACTTACCTGTCAAGTGCCTTCAAAAACTGTGTGCAAGTGTACCTAGAAGATTTAAAGAATTCATGCTGTTTTGAAGGCACAGGGTGGTCACACCAAATATTGATTTAATTTGGGATTCTCTGCTGTTTATGTAATTTCCATTTTGCTGCTAAAAATAAACTAATAACACGTCTAATTCTGAAAGCTCTAATTTTTTTAGCAAATGAACCCAGCCGCTGCTTTCAGATGTACCCTCTACATCAAAAATCATATATTTTTAGAAATAATAGGCAGCTCTACCTATAAGTCTGTGAATTATCACTCAACTTTAGAATATAGTTTCCTAGAATAAAGAATAAACCATATATATATATATATATATATATATATATATATATATATATATGTAGGAGACCCTAATATGCAAACAAAAATAGTGAATAAAACACAACTGGGGAATAATTCTAGAAACAAAACCCGGGGGATTTACAAATTGGAAGCCCTGAGCCCACAGGATTTGAAGATAGAAATAGATCTCAATTGTTTTATCTCCAGTATCAAGGAGGAGATATTTCATACTTCTGAGATTTTATCATTCAAACTAAGCTAGATAGGTGTTGATAGCAATTTTATATATGGGGAGCACACATTTTTTAATGTTTATTCTAATTTTACTTATATATTTCATAAATGGCCACTAGATGACATTAGATTGTATATGCATTTTTGATGATAATGGTTATATATTACCATCACTAAACGGCAATTTTCTTAGATAACAGTTAATGGATTATTATTATTACTGGGTACAAATTGGTTGATCTTATTTGTTCTTAATTGTAATCCTCCTCTTTCATATGATATTTGTAAAAAAATAATTGCTTAAAATGATATATCATGAGCCCAGCTGGCTAACTTGCATGCAGATGGTTCATTGTAAAATAGTTCTTAGCGAGTGGAGGATGTCGCAGCCGTACCTCTGCTTGATGACGTTCAGATGTGACAAAATATGTAGGTTGTGACTTCAGTTGGTGACCTCACCTCTGCTTAAGTTGTGACACACTCTGGCTCCAGGTGAGTACTGGAGCAGCGGGGTTCCCTTACAGCTTATGCAGGCTTGTCATTCCGGGTGCAGGATCAGGCACAGGGCAATGTCAATACATATGCTTATGTTTTTATATGTGTGTTAGAAATAATACAGATGGAAAATGATGAGGGTTCTTCCTGGTCTGTGTCATCACATGAGCTTTATGAAGTGACAGTTTGGTGACCAACTCTGGGAGTCTGATGGTTAAAGGAAAGGAGCTAACTGGCGGTACAGATATTTTTACCTTCCAAGGATGGAGAAGAGCAAGGTGAAGTATAACACCAGGAGAGTGTGGAGATTACATCCAACGTGCATTCAGACCTGATTATTATTAAGGGGTCCATACAGTCTGATGAGTGAGCATTTTAAAGGAGAAACAGCACCAATCACAAGTGTTTTTTGTGTTGGGGGGATAGCACTGGGCTTTGAATATCTGCTATAAGTTAAAGTTTACATATATCTATGGTTTTCACTTTGCTTTTATATATATGAATGTACAGTTGTGTTCAAAATAATAGCAGTCAGACATCACTAACCTGATCAATCACTGTTTTTGGTAGAAATGATATTTCTACATGGCAAATAATTTACTAGCAGGTGTAGTAGAGTAATAGAAATCCAACAGACTTAACAAACATGACATGCATGCTGCTGATTCTGTGTCATTGAATCACTAATTGAAAGGGGCAAAATAATAGCAGTGTGGAGTTCTATTAGTGAGGTCATTCATTCTTTGAAAAACAGGTGGCAATTATTGCCCTTATTTAAGGAAGGAAGGCAGCAAATGTTGTACATGCTGGCTACAGTGCATTTCTCTCTGAAATTCTGAGGAAAATGGGTTGTTCCAGACATTGTTCAGAAGAACAGCGTACCTTGATTAAAAAGTTGATTGGAGAGGGGAAAACATATAAAGAAGTGCAGACAATGATAGGCTGCTCAGCTAAAATGATCGCAAATGCTTTAAAATGGCAACCAAAACCTGAAAGACGTGGAAGAAAGCAAAAACTACCATTCGAATGGATAGAAGAACAGCCAAAATGGCAAGGACTCAGCCAACAATCAGCTCTAGGAAGATCAAAGAAGGTCTAAAGTTCCCTGTGAGTACTGTTACAATTAGAAGACGCCTATGTGAAGCCAAGCTATCTGCAAGAAGCCCCCGCAAAGTCCCACTGTTGAAAAAAAGACAAGTGCTGAAGAGGTTACAATTTGCCAAAGAGCACATTGACTGGCCTAAAGAGAAATGGTGCAACATTTTGTGGACTGATGAAAGTAAGATTGTTCTTTTTGGGTCTAGTGGCCGGAGACAGTTTGTCAGACGACCCTCAAACACTGAATTCAAGCCACAGTACACTGTGAAGACAGTGAAGCATGGTTGCGCAAGCATCATGATATGGGGATGTTTCTCATACTACGGTGTTGGGCCTATTTATCGCATACCAGGGATCATGGATTAGTTTGAATACATCAGAATACTTGAAGAGGTCATGCTGCCTTATGCTGAAGAGGAAATGCCCTTGAAATGGGTGTTCCAACAAGACAACGACCCCAAACACACCAGTAAACGTGCAACATCTTGGTTCCAGACCAACAAGATTGACGTTATGGAGTGGCCAGCCCAATTCCCGGATCTTAATCCAATAGAAAACTTGTGGGGTGACATCAAAAATGCAGTTTCTGAGGCAAAACCAAGAAATAGAGAAGAACTGTGGAATGTGGTCCAATCATCCTGGGCTGGAATACCTGTTCACTGGTGCCATAAGTTGGGTGACTCCATGCAACACAGATGTACAGCAGTTCTCAGAAACAGTGCTTATACAACTAAATATTCATTAAGTGATTCAAAGGAAAGCAAAATCTTCAAACATTTTTCAGTTTATATAGTGAATGTTTGAGTTTGTAAAGAAGAATACCAACATTGCAATTTTTTTGAACAGTCTAATATTCACTTTTCTTCAATTTTTTTAGAGGAACAACACAAATTTGATATATTTTTCTTCATGATTTGATTTGGAATAGAATGTGTAGTGTTCCCAATGCATTTGTGTGTATGGAAATAAAAGCTATTACAAGGATTTTGAGCTTTATTCACTTTTTTCAACACACTGCTATTATTTTAAACACAACTGTATATCTCTCTCTCAGGGATGTGCAATTCATATCAGCCGACGCCAAGGACATGTAGTTCCGGGCGTCGGTCAGGTAGTTTTTTGTTACCTGTAGCCCTGCTGCGGGCAAGCAGCAGGACTCACCTGTCAGGTGGAAGCATTCGAGTGGCAGCGCTGCCGCTCGATTGGTACCACACAGCCTACTATGCTACCAGCCTCTGCCCCGGCTCCGCTTGCCCATCTGCGGGTTTGAGACCATTTCAGTGACTGCCGACATGTATAGCGAAGGGAGGAAAGTGAACACATATGTTCCCTTCCCCTTCTTGTCCTGACCTGGAAGTGATGTGACGTCACTTCCGGGTCCCCGTCGACAGATTCACAGACATCAAGGCTGGGATAGAATGTAATGCGGTGCAATGTGCACAGCATTAAATTCAGTGGAGCACAGGAGGGACATGCAGGGTTTTTAAGATCCTGTATATCTCAAAAAAAGAGAATCTGCCACCAAAAATCATCACTTTTTGTCCCATGTGTGATGAAAAAAAAAGTTAAGTAAAAGAAAAAAAAAAATTTAATTTTTAAGAAATTAAAAGTTACATCCAAACATATAACCCTACCAAATGTTTCAAGGCCTCCCCACCCCCACATATGTACGCACGTACAAATGTAAAAGCATGCGCAGGGGTGCCTACGCATGAAAACGACAATTGCGATACACATGTTACATATCGCGCGAACGCCAGAATGAGAGCAATAATTCTAGCAACACTGTAACACTAAACTGATGACCTATAAGGGGCTTTAAAAGTGTCACCTATAGAAAACATAGGGTTACTAAAGTTTGTTACCATTACACGAGCGTGCGCAAATTTAAGGTTTGACATGTTGGATATCTATTTACTCAATGCAACTTCGTATTTTATATATTCTAAAAAATTGGATAATTTATTGCTTTTTTTGCCCTAAAATTAATTTAAGTGTATTTGTTACTGAAATTTTGAGTTTCATAGACCTTTGTGATAATATCGTGTGACATAAAAAAAACTGGATCTACCACTATTTTATTCTCTAGGGCAATGGGTCCTCAAACTATGGCTCGCCAAAGTCATTTACCTAGCCCAAAAAAAAAAAAAAAAAAACCGGTGCCAGCAAATAGCTAAGCCACTTGCTGGGTTCTCGGCTGTGAGGACCAAGCATGCGGCAGCCTGGTGAAGAATCACCCCCTGACTTAAGGTTGATTTCTCTGCAGCCAGAGGAGCAACAGGAGAGGAGGAGGAGGAGAGCATACAATGCACCAGGTCCAGTGCATTACAGTGTACAGTGCATTGCGGTGTCAAGTGGGTTACAGTGTACAGTGCATGTTGGTGTCCAGTGCGTTACAGTGTACAGTGCATGTTGGTGTCCAGTGCGTTACAGTGTACAGTGCATGTTGGTGTCCAGTGCGTTACAGTGTACAGTGCATGTTGGTGTCCAGTGCGTTACAGTGTACAGTGCATGTTGGTGTCCAGTGCGTTACAGTGTACAGTGCATGTTGGTGTCCAGTGCGTTACAGTGTACAATGCATGTTGGTGTCCAGTGTGTTACAGTGTACTGTGCATTATGGTGTCCAGTGCATTAGAGTACAGTGCATTGCAGTGTCCAGTGAATTACAGTGTACAGTGCATTACAGTGTCCAGTGCATTGCAGTGTCCAGTGAATTACAGTGTACAGTGCATTGTGGTGTCCAGTGCGTACTGTAATAATAATATTGTATTGTGTTTTCCTGGGTTTTTTTGCATTACAAATAAGATATGTGCAGTGTGCAAAGGAATTTGTTCATATTTTTTCAAACTATAGTCCGGCCCCCCAACAGTGTGATGGTCAGTGAACTGGCCACCTTTTTAAAAAGTTTGAGGACCCCTGCTCTAAGGTCTCTGATTTCAGAAAATATATATAATGTTTTGGAGTTTTGTGTCATCTTTAGGCCCTAAATTATATTTTAAACGTGTGCAAAAAACGCAAAAACACATATATATACTGTATATAAATATATAGCAAAGTAACACGGCATATAATAATATGTTATGATGAGGACAACATGTGAAGACAGCGAGCCACAGGCGAAGGTTTTAAAACTTGACCCTACTACAGCCTGGATCCCACAATTGGGACTCCGCATGCAGGACAAGGCTGACATTGAAAATGATCAGCCTGTCAGCTCTGTTGTTGTCCAGGCTGTAGTCAAAATAATAAAAAATCAATTTCAACACACACAGAACATGCACATAAGAATGGTTGGCTCAATTGTAAGACCAGTGTTAAAACCAACCATTCAGTTACACATACTGCCAGGACATGTTTTTGTAACGGCCTATAATGGTAAACGGGTGGTGATGGCCGACAGTCAACTGGTGATCGATTATACATCAGCTGCCTTTAAACAGATTGAAGAATGTTATAGAGTTCTTCTGAAAGACCCACTAAAACACATTACATTATTAAAAGTGCAGCAGCAGCCAGCAAATGATCCCAGTTGTGTCATGTATTCAGCTGCAAATATGGTTGAGCTTTTGACTCCTGGAGGTAATCCAGAGTGTAAGTACAATAACAAGCTCCTAAGACCACATTTTATTCAATGCCTGGAAAATCAAAAATTTACCCGATTTCCCAGGAAACGCAAGCGTCCACCACCAAAACCACCCAAACCCACATAGGCATCATTTTGGATGGACCATCCAATTTCTAACAACTGATTTTTCATATTCACTATGCAACAAATCATATACCAAATATGAGGAGGTAAGTATTGAGTAGAGCAGCAGGCTAGAGATACAGTACAGTAGAGAAAGAGGAGGAGAAGGAGAGGAGTAGCATAGGAAGAGGAGTAGAGTAGAAGCAGGATAAGGGAGGAGTAAAGTGGAGGAGGAGGAGTAGAGAAGGAGCAGGAGAGGAGTAGAGTAGGAGAAGAGTAGCAGGAATTGGAGAAGAGGTGGAGTAGAGTTGGAGTACACTAATGTAAATTACTACTACTACTAATGTAATCTAGAGTAAACTACGGTAGAGTAGAGATTAGGAGTATGGTAATAAAAATAAAAACTATAAAACATATAAAAATATAAACAAATATATATATATAAAATACACATATATATATATATATACATATATATTGAAAAAATAAAAATAAAAATTAGTTTGAGTAGACTAGAGTTAGACTTAGAGTTAGAGTAGAGTAGGGCTGGCCAGAGAGGGATTACTTTGACGCAGTTGGCCAGCTTAAACATGTATTGCAATGCATGTGAACTAAAAATCGCTGTGTTCATGCAGAGATTGCTAGAAGGGGGGTATAGCACTGTGCAGAGTGTCCATTTAGCATTTATAATGGCAACATACAGTCATGTGCCTTAGACACCTAGTGTGTGTGTGTGTGTGTGTGTGTGTGTGTGTGTGTGTGTGTGTGTATCTCTCTCTCAGAGATTAAGTTATGTGTAATAAAATGAAATGACACAGGGAAAAAGTATTGAACACGTTAACTGAAGTTTAATACTTTGTTCAAAATCCTTACTTTCTAATGACAGCTTCAAGACACCTCTTGTATGCAGAAACTAGTCACATGCACTCCTCATCAACCTTTTACTAAATCCTTTTCACTCCTCTATCAGAAATCTTGTGAGCACCACCTGGTTGTGGCTGGTGTATTGTGAAATTATGTGCTACTTCTGGATTATGGCCCTGACAGTGCTCACAGGAACATTCAAAAGTTTAAAAATCCTTCTTTAACCACTGCCTTTAGTATGTTTTACAACCGTAAGGTTGCAAAGGTCTTGAGAGAGCTCATTGATTTTACTCATCATGAGATGTTTCTTGTGTGACACCTTGGTAATGAGACACCTTTTTATAGGCCATCATATGAGACTGAACAAGCTGATATTCATTTGCACTGACAAGGGGCAGGATTGCTTTCTAATTACTGAAAGATTTCAGCTGGTGTCTTGACTTTACATGCCTTTGTGCATCTCCCCTTCTCCATGTGTTCAATACTTCTACCCTGTGTCATTCCATTTTATTACACATACCTTATCTCCTGAACATATTTGTTTTGGTCTCTTTGTATGTATGGATTGCATGGGTTTTTATCGACATGTGGTGAAAATTTCAGGTCGATAGCACCTTTAGAAATACATTTACCTAGAACAATAGCGACGTGTTCAATAGTTATCTTGCCCGCTGCATGTAAATGTATAACTGTTGGGATTTGAGCACAGGTATATTTTATTTTATTGCATAGTGCAGGTCAGTGACCAGACTTCAACCTATAGCTCTTCTACATCTTGTGTCTATTTGCCCCATATTGGCACAATATCAACTAAAGTTATCTATAAGCAAGTATTTTGCATTTTGAGTAGCGAAGAGACTGGCCAGAGAGGGGTTATGGTGATGCAGTGGACCAGCTTAAACATGTATTGCAATCTATGTGAACTAAAAATCCCTATTTTTATGCAAAGTTTGCTAGAAAGAATGTTTAGCAGTGTGTAGAGGGTTCATTCAGAATTGTTAGTTTTCATACATAGGTGCCCCTAATGGGTGCAATGACATTCCTGTGTGCACTTGGGGGCAGGATGGGCTCAAACATTTTTAGGGGAGATATTTAGGAGCTTAGATGAAACTTTATATTTTGAAGTTGTTTTACTTTTACTAAAATTTTATTCATATCTTATAGGGAAAATCATCCAATAGAAGATAGAAATATTTTTATTCTTTCCTTCTAATGGGACACATCTCACTTACCTTCTTTTAAAGCTGATGGAGCACAAATTAATCAGACTGTTTCAAGAGCATAAAATCTCAATAAAGTTATAAAAATGCATATTAGTTGATTTGTTTTCTTTTTTTTTATATTTGTTTTACTGCTCAGCTCTCTCTTGTGACCAATGCCATATGTACACAGCCCCACTTCCAAACATCTCCACTTTTGCTAAAACTCATCCCAAGTGCACACAAGTGCAGGGTAAATATGGGCCTGCAGATAGCAGTGATTTCGTGGCTTTTCAGCCAACAGAATCTGATTTGCTAAACATAGAAAATACAGATGATTTTTATATCTTTACATGTAGATGTAAAGCTACCTGATCACTCCTACCAACATGTAGTATGATACCCTGCCAGCAATCACAAAGCTTTTTTGTGTGCCCGGATTCCTGTAGGTAAGTTCCACATGGAAAGAGTGCTGGCTAATCTCTTCCGCTTAGATTGAAACCTGGAAGCGCTTAACTCAGATCAGTTTTGGGCTCAGGGCCTCAGAATCCCAGAGGCAACAGCTTGGCAAGTGTCAACTCAGAGACTTTGTCCCCTCCATCTACAGGCACTGCAAGCACAGGATGCATCAGGGATTTAAGGGATCCAGGAGTAATCCTGCTTTCTCACATAGCCCCTGCTCTGCTCATCTCTCTGCTCTTCTGCCCATTCACAGAGGGCTTTGTATTTGCTGAATGGGTGTACATAATGCATAGAGCTTAAGCGGAGAAGAGGGGTGGGCAGAGAGGCTGCATATGACTCTGAATCTACAGGAGCTGAAAGTGCAGCGTTGGAGCACCAGAATTAAGATAGGTCTATGAGGTGTCATGCACTTTGTTGGCCTTATCCCATATAAGCTAGCACATTTTAGAAAGTGACTAAACTTCTGAAGTTTAGTTTTAAGTAAAAAAAAAACACTGTTTAAGCAGCTTTACATTGACACATGATTTTACATCAAACAGTAATAAGGCCCACTTGGACCGGCAGATAGAATTGGCCAGTAGTTCTTTGTGGCTATCTCTGTTCTAGTTGATAGAAATTGGCCAACGACAGGACAATGTTCCATCAAGTTTCATTAGAAAATTAGAGACTGCAGATAAAATATTGGGTGTTACTGTACAGGGGCGGACTGATAACTCATGGGGCCCCCGGGCAATAGGGGATTATGGGGCCCCTGTGTCCTCGCCCACACCCAAAAAAGCCTATGAAAAAACCAATGAAAGGTACCAGGGGCATCTCATGGGGCCCCATACTGACCCCGGGCCCTCGGGCAGTGCCCGAGTGCTCGATTGGTCAGTCCGCCCCTGTTACTGTATCATTAGGTGGGACTAACAAGGCAGTATAAACATAGAAAACATAAAGATGCTACAAAAGTTTGAATCTTTCCCTTTTTTTATTAACCGCACCAGACAGGACAGATAAGGTGGATGAATTGACATATCAGTCCTACATACCTTCTTCAGATCTAAGATCTCATCATACATGTCCTCCTTCTCTTTAAAGTCTGATGTTCCCAGGATATAACCTGTCAGTTGATAAAAAATAAATGAATTCACATCAGTCATTTAGGATGTGGAACATACAGACATTTAGGGGGGTCAGTCTACCTGTTAGTTTGGTTAGATGCCAGTGAGTTTAACTACTCAATAGCCTCTGTAACAGTGAGATCTCCTTTTCCATATTTCCATATGCAGCCATCTTCTCTTGTCATTTTGGGGGCATCTTAAGCTTGACATACACACAGATTTGTTTTAATTCAGCCAAATTAAACAACACGGATGGACAAATTTCCTACTGCGGCTATTGTATTCTGACAACCAGCACTGCCAGCTGATAGAATGCCTGAACAGTGTCTGCAGCTGATTGGATACAGGATAGGTCACTATGGGCCAGGGGCGGACTGACAACTCATGGGGCCCCCAGGCAATAGGGGATCATGGGGCCCCTGTGTCCTTGCCCAAACTCAAAAAAGCCTATGAAAAAGGTATCGGGGGCATCTCATGGGGTCCCCTACTGACCCCGGGCCCTCAGGCAGTGCCCAAGTTTCCAAATGGTCAGTCCGTCCCTGCTATGGGCAGCACTGGATATTTAAAGTGCTTGTAAACCTCATGAACAAAGCATATCCCTCTATAGTGTGTATTTGTCTCTATCCAGAGCACTGAGCGTCATTTCTGTCAGCTGCTTCATTCCTTTGCTATTAGCATAAAGAACGCTGACAGGTTTTCCTGGCACCAAGAGAAAAAAAGGTGATAGGGGAGGGATCTCCAGCAGATTGACAGCCTCAGTTCTGTTCCTATGTGCTGTTTGAAGGGGGTGTGTTCCTTCCCTCCAATCAGCTCTCCTCACTGAAATCTGCAGTGTGTAATTTCAGCTCTCTGCCCCCTTTTTTCTGAAATCTCAGACAAGCTATAAAAAGACTGTGCTTTGAATGGATGTAGAAGACACAGATAAACAGGTACAACTTATGTAAGAGGAATTGTTTCATCTCTTCACATCACCTGAGGCCAGTCTCTTCACTGGGTATATGTAAGGTTTAAATCCACTTTAAGACAATTCCATCCCTATAAATAAAGCCCGCTGTGTGAGTTTGAACCTTGTTGCCTTAGTTAAGATTTTACAATTACCGTTACTGGAGGAGCGGGAGTATTTCAGCATCTTCTTCCCGAAAGCTTCCTTGAGATACTCCGGAGTACTGCTGCCAGGATTCACCCAAGCCTGGCCGATGTCAGTGTCTGATTTCAGGGGCTGAGTCAGGCCTGTGTGGAGGAAGTAGAAGATCACAAGGAAGAAACCCATGAAGCAGTAACAGCAATGGCCACACAAACACTGCAGTGTATAAAACTACCAACATCTCCCAGTGAGATCATGTAGACTCCATGTAGATGTGAGTGACACACACAGACATCACTTTTGTCATATACTTTCATGTTTGTCTGGAAGAAAACCTTGGGGGTTATTTACTAAAACTGCATAGTGTCAAATCTGGAGCAGGGGCGGACTGACAACTCATGGGGCCCCCGGGCAAAAGGGGATCATGGGGCCCCTGTGTCCTTGCCCAAACTCAAAAAAGCCTATGAAAAAGGTACCAGGGGCATCTCATGGGGCCCCCTACTGACCCCAGGCCCTCGGGCAGTGCCCGAGTTTCCAAATGGTCAGTCCACCCCTGATCTGGAGCAGCTCTGCACAGAAACCAGCTTTCAGGTTTTGTTGTCAAAGCTTAACCACTTGCCCTCCAGAGGATTTACCCCCCTTCCTGACCAGGCCATTTTTTGCGTTACAGCACTGCGTTACTTTAACTGACAATTGCGTGGTCATGCAACGCTGCACCCAAAATTAATTGATGCCCTTTTCTCCCATGAATTGAGCTTTCTTTCAGTGGAATTGAATCGCCTGTGCACTTTTATTTTTAGAGCTATTTAAAAAACGACTATTTTGAGAAAAATAAACGTGTAAATTAATTGGTTTACGTGAAAGTTATAACGTTTACAAATGGCGGTATATATATTGGGATTTTTTTCTTATTTCTACTAGTAATGGCGATGATCAACAATTTATAGCGGGACTTCAGAACTACGGAGGGCATTCTGATACTGGGGGGAACTGACTTGGTGTCACTGGGGATGTACCACCAATACAGTGATCAGTGCTAAAAAAAAAAGCACTGACAGTACACTAATGGCACTGGGCAGGAAGGGGTTAACATGAGGGGCGAAAAAAGGGTGAACTGTGTGCTGTTTCACTAAGTATTGTGTCTGTGTGCTTCACTGTAAGCACACTGCTCTGCACAGCTATCCAAAGCAGTGTGCAAGAGCTGACAGGGAGGAGAACTGTTTTGTTTACAAACAGTTCTCCTCCCTGTCGGAGATGCTCGGCAATCACCGGGCACCGTTGAGTAATCACCGGCCGGGACATGGTGATTGACAGCCATGGCCGCGAATAGTGGTGCATGCGCCCCCTACCTGGAAGTGCTAAATCACGTATATATGTGATTTTGCGCACCCGTGCCGCTCTGTAGCAGTATTTCTGCTATAGGGCAGTCGGGAAGCAGTCAACTGAACAAGCTAAAGTGAGAAGCTGATTGGCTACCATGTACAGCTGCACTAGATTCGGAGTGCTACAGTTTTAGTACATCCCCCCTTGTAATTATTATTCTATTGTAGTCAAAGTCATTTTTAATAAATCTTCAGGTTTTTTTCTGCATTTCATAAATGGTCAAATGGAATAAAAATAATCTGTTTTTACTTTACATGATACAATACTGTATTCCAAACTATCTGATTGCATCTTTTTTTATGCAACTTTGAAAACAAACAGCTGAATGTGAATGAAAGGTGCACTCACTCTGGGCACAGCTGAACTGAATCATGACCAAGTTCCATTGTCCCCCCTCCCCCCACTCCTGCACTGGTCTGCACTCACACTGGGCTAATAGCACGTGTTCCCAGGCGCACTTTCATCATCTCTGCTAACCAGACCACAGTAAACCCCGCTTCTGTGCTCAGTCATCTATGGAAGGTTCTGGGCTTGGCCACGATTTACACTCACACTGAAGCAAACTTAAGCAGACCCAGGGGCGGACTGACCATTTGGAAACTCGGTCACTGCCCGAGGGCCCGGGGTCAGTAGGGGGCCCCATGAGATGCCCCTGGTACCTTTTTCATAGGCTTTTTTGAGTTTGGGCAAGGACACAGGGGTGCCATGGTCCCCTATTGCCCGGGGCCCCCATGAGTTGTCAGTCTGCCCCTGAGCAGACCACAAGTGAACTGTGTCCAGGACCACATCTTCCAAGTGGTCCTGGTCATGGTACACTCAACCATCCCGGGGCACAGTTCACAGCACTCACCCCACACAAACAAGCCGCACCCAAGGGGGTGAACTGTGCCCAGGCTTGGTTCAAACTGACAGTCCTATTGCACCCTAAGAAGGCTCACACATGCATTATTCCTCCACTTTTCTTGTGTCAAGGTAGAATCAGACTGTCCTCTATGGGCACCTCTAACTAATGCTGCTGACATTTTGATAAATAAGCCCCATACTATAAGCTCATCAAGTCTAAGTTCTGTTCTAAATGATAAAAGAAAGTGTGTGGGCGACACAAATTGTTGTACTCCAAAATGTGCTAAAGACAGGAGCAACCTGATATTGTGCTTCAGGCAAAACATTTTTTTTGTGCAGATTAAAAATCTAATTTATTACACTTTTACATTGATAACACATTGATTTTGCATGGTTCCACATCTCCCTGTTTATATACATATTTTTATTTAATCCCAATATGTTGAGATAAATGGGTTAAAAAAAAATAAATAAAACATACAGCACACATATGCCTTAGAGAAGGGGTCTCCAAACTTTCTAGATAAAGGGACAGTTTATTGACTTTCAGATTCTTGGGGGGCCCGAACTGTGGCCAGTGGGAGCAGAAATTTTCTTGCCATCAGTGGGAGTAAACAGTGCCCCATCTTTGGTATAAAGGGAAGGAATGGTGCCTCATCAATTGTTGTCTGTTGGGGAAATAGTTCCCCATTGTTGATGTCAATTGCAGGAATTGTTGGTGTCAGTGGGATGAATAGTGCCCCAAGGGTTGGATAAAGGCAAGCCTAGGGCTTCATCCTGCCCCTGGGCAACAGTTTTGAGACCACTGCCATAGAGAGTACAATATAGCACACAGTAACCCATCCAGCAGTTCTATTTAGGTTCATAACTGTGCAGTCCTCAGACGATCTCTTCTCTTCACTGATCCTGCTGCTCTCTCCTGCATTTTGCAGAGCTACCCTAGAGGTTCAATACACAATTCTAGTACAATAAAATTATAAACACTACACAGCACAAATAAATTATATATGAAAATTAAAATACTATAAATAAAAGTCCAAAAAAAAATAAAGTCCACACACAAAAAAAAAATTATATTTTTTTAAAACATTTCTGAATTGTGCTCAATTCCAAAAAAAAAACGTGCTCTAAAATTCTTCAAAAAAATGTGCTCACACCATCCATGATTAATGCTCTGTCCCCACTCACCAGATGGAGTGGACTGTTTGCTGGTATGGCAAGAGAGTCAAACAAGCTTAAAGTGACTGGGCATGTCCTCCCAGATAACGCCCTTGAGGAGGGCGAAACGCGCCAACGTATTTCCGGTTCCGGTGGGTGCGTGGTGACGTTACTTCTGGTGAGTGGAACGCATGTTGGTTTGCGGCGTTCCAGAGTGATTTCCTGCTATTTGGAAGGGATTTCGATTCATCTTTGCCAGTCCACTTCTACAAATGAAATACGCCTTATAATATGAGCCTTTGTGCCTATTATGAAAGCCTGAGTACATTTTTAAACATGTGAGTGCATAGAAGGCAGCCTTTTTTTAAAATTAAAGATTTTTTACAGTATTGCACTGTTTGTTGTTCTTTGTCCAATCCTGGGAGTCGTTTCTGGAGGATATTGGGTACAGAGTTATCTGGGAGGACATGCCCAGTCACTTTAAGCTTCTTTGACTCTTTTGCCATACCAGCAAAGAGTCCACTCCATCTGGTGAGTGGGGAGAGAGCATTAATCACGGATGGTGTGAGCACATTTGTCTGAAGAATTTTGGAGCACGTTTTTTTTGGGATTGAGCACAATTCATATATTTTTTTGTGTGGACTTTATTATTTTTTTGGACTTTTATTTATAGTATTTTAATTTTCATATATAATTTATTTGCGCTGTGGAGTGTTTATAATTTTGATGGATTGTATTTTAGAACAGCAGCATTTAATTTTTTTAAGATTATAAATATTTTTCTGTGGCACAAGTTTATATTTATTTTGTTTTATACAATTCCAGTACAGGTTATGTAAGTGGCAAACGGAGGAGATTGATGGAGGTACTTCACTTGATGGGATCTAAATAGCAAGACTAGCAAGGTCATTGCAATTATAAATCCTCACCTATCAATCGCCATTCAAAACATAATTTTTGCTTGGAGGTCTTTTTTTCCAGCAAACATGAATATTAACCACTTGCCTACCTGGCACTTTCACCACCTTCCTGCTCAGGCCAATTTTCAGCTTTCAGCACTATCGCACTTATTGCGCGGTCATGCAACACTGTACCCAAACAAAGTTTTTTGAATTTTTTTTGAGACAGATAAAGATTTCTTTTGGTGGTATTTAATCACCACTGGGTTTTTATTTGTTACTAAAAAGACTGAACATTTTTGGACAAAAAAGTTTTTTCTAATTTCTTTTCTAAAATTTTGTAAATAAGAAATGTTTCTCCTTCACTGATGTGCGCTAATGAGGCTGCAGAGATGGGCACTGATAGGCGGCACTGATGAGGAGGTACTAATAGGTGGCACTGATGGGCACTGGTAGGCATCACTAGTGGGCATTGACAGGCATCACTGATGGTCACTGAAAGGCAGCACTTATATATGGCACTGATAGGTGGCACTGATGGGCACTGTTAGGATGCACTGACTGGCACTTCTTGGCGGCACTGAAAGGCAGCTCTGATTGGCACTGATATGTGGCATTGATGTGCACTGCTAGACACTGATATGTGGTATTGATGGGTACTGGTATGTGGCATTGATGGGCACTTACAGGTGGCACTAATGGGGCTACACTGATCAGTACCCTGATGATCAGTGTAGATTACAGGCTCTCCTCTCCTCATGAGCTGTCAGCGGGAGGAGAGGACTGCCAATAACCGGCATTTCCTATTTACATGTGATCAGCTGTCATTTACAGTGATCGGTGATCTGCTGTGTCTCCGGGACACAGCGAACCACCGATCACTACGCCGCACGCACCCGAGGACACACATGCACAGTTAAGAGTGGGAGGACGTCAAATTACTTCTTCTCAGAACGACAGCCCACACAACTGGATCCGGTATCATGTGAAGATTGGAAAGGCAGGATTGCCACAGAGCAGCTTGTGAGGGGAGTATGAGTTATTTACACTAAATTGAACTCTAGCCTGACTCCACACCCTCAGGGTCGTCAGCATAGGAAGAGTGATGGCCGAGTTGGACTTTGGTCCTCTATGAATTAGGTTACTAAGTTCGGCATACGAGCCCAAGATTGCCGTCCCCAGGATCACCACTGCATTATCCCTAGGCCGGGAGAGCCACCAGCGCACCGTAACCAGAACAGACGCCCAGTAATATAAAAGCAGCTTAGGAAGTGCCAGGCCACCACGATCAATAGGAAGGTGCAGAGTGAAGCAAAAAAGTCTAGGGGTCCTCCCAGGCCAAATAAACCCAGAGATGACGCCATCCACACGACGGGAGAAAGATTGCGGGATCTGCACCGGTGTATGCCAAAAAAATACCGTAGATAAACTTAGGTAAAAATATAATTTTAAAAAGATTAACCCGGCCTATGGTGCTAATCAGAAGGGAAGACCAAGCATTACATTTAACCTGCAACTGTTTCACAAGGGGATGAAGATTGTCCGCTAGGTACTTCTTCAAGTCACACTGCACTGTTATTCCTAAGTATTTAAATTGAGAGACCGATCTAATAGGGGCGAAGGAAACATCAGACAAGGGCCCGGCGAAAGAGGAAACAGTATGGACTTCTCCCAATTAATGCATATTCCGGAGTAGCTGCCGAAACGATCGATAAGACTCATCTCCTCTCTAAGAGACAAATTATAGTCCATCAGTCCCTCAAATATAAGAGAATGTCATTCTCATACAGGGAAACCCTATCCTCCCAGTCACCCACCGGTAGGCCGTGTAAGGAATTGGAAGAGCGGATCAGGCAGGCCAAAGTTTCAATCGCCAGGGCAAACAAGCCCAGTAAAAGTGGACAGCCCTGCCGAGTGCCCCTATAGAGAGCAAAAGGGGGGGGAAAGATATTATTAGTGCCTACTCTCACAAGCGGTGCATTTTACAGACACCTGATCCACGAAATCAAGTGAGGGCTAAATCTGAAGTGGTGCAGAGTTTCCCAAAGATACTCCCACACAACCGAATCAAAGGCCTTCTAGGCGTCCAGGGACAGCACCACCCCAGGGTCATCCCTGTCGTAAGCCGCAGAAATATGGGAGAGCAGTCTCCGTATGTTAATATCCATACCCTTTCCTGGCATAAAACCTGTCTTATAGTGGTGGAGCACCACAGAGATAACCCAGTCTCCCAGCTAGCACCTTAGCGAGTACTTTCGCCACAGTATTTAGCAGGGAGATCGGCCGATAGGAGCAGCAGTGAGTCGGGTCCTTCCCGGGCTTCAAAATCACCACTATCACCGCTTGAAGCATATCCGAGGGGAGAGTTCCTGTCTCAAGTAGTGCGTTAAAAAATGTTTGAAAACGGGGAGCCATTTGCTCAATGTACATTTTATAGAATTCAATTGAAAAGCCATCCGGGCCCAGCGTCTTGCCAGATTTAAGAGCACCAATCTCCTGCTGGATCTCCTCCAAGGAAATCGGTGCCTCCAACCGCTCCCTCTGGACAGCAGAGAGAGAAGGCAGGTCAACATGATCCAGATAGTGGGACAAATCCTGTGGCCTGAAGGCAGCTCTGGAGGAATACAAACCTGCATATTAGTCGTCAAAACGCCGGTTGATAGAGAGTGGATCAAGGATTCTAAAACTGTCTTTGGCCTGTATCAGGGCAATATTGGGAAGGGGGGATTGTTCCCTAGCCATCCAAGCTAGCAGGTGGCCCGCTTTATCACCCTGTTCAAAAATTTTGATGCAGCATAGCTTTCCTGGAGGCAGCAGTACATAACAATAAAGAGTCCCTAATAGCCAGTTGTAAGTCGTGATGACTAACGGAACTTGGATTGAGCACATAACTGGATTCAGCTTCCTGCACCCTCCGGTCCACCAAATCCACTTCCACCCGCCGTCCAATCTGCAGCCCCCCTATCACAGTCCGATACTGATCCCTAAGAGTAGCCTTACAAGCCTCCCAAGTAGTAGTAGGTGCAGCAGTATTCTCATTAGAGTTCCAGTAATGTACCAACGCCTCCCCTATAGGGGGTTCTACATCAGGATCAGTGATCCAATACCGAGATAACCGCCAGACCTTTTCCCCCAGGGCATCAGTAATGCTTAATTTAAGGAGTGGAGCATGATCAGAAATCCCTCGTGGAAGGATGGAAATCTCCCAAACCCTTGCTAAAAGTGCAGGTGTAAAATAGCATAGGTCAATTCTAGACATAATTCTATGTGATGCTGAGTGACAAGTATATGCCCTGGTCCCAGGATTTTTCCACCTCTATACATCTGTGAACTGGTAAAGCTCTGCCCACTTGGCCAACTCTGACTTCCCGCTAGCATCAGGAGATAATTTATCCACACTACAGTCCGGAGTAAAATTAAAATCACCAGCAAGAAGAACATGGGATGTGGGATAGGAGGCCAGGAGCCGGTCCAAGGCAGCCAACGAGCGTGTGAAGGCAGGAGGCGGAAAATATAGCCCCACAATTAGCATTTCAAAGCAGTTAATCATCGCATGAATTATAACATATTTACCCTCGGGATCCAGCCTGAGATTAAGGAGAGTGAATGGCAATGATTTGTGTATAAGGACACTAACTCCTCGAGCATAAGAAGAGTATGTAGCGTTATAATAATGACCAACCCAAGCACTCTTGAGGTCCAGTACCCTACGGCCCATTAAATGGGTTTCTTGCAAAATACAAATATGTGGAGCATAGGATTTGAGAAATTGGAAGACCAAGGAGCGCTTAAAGGGAGATTTGAGGCCCCCGCACATTCCAGGAGATACATTTCAAATCAGGAGATGACATAAAATAAATATTGGAGAACTCATTTGTAGCCACTCAGGCTGAACCCTGGGGAAAAAAACATAGAGCTGTAAACCAGACATCAGAAGGATCAGTATACTAGATGGATAGATAGACCAAAGCACATAAAAAGTCAAATGCACCTTGCAACAGAGAAAAAAAACAAAAAACTCCCAAAAAACATTTAAAAAAACACCCTCCCCTCACGCCCCTCCCCGATCCCCCTTCCAAAACTGGGAGAGTCATACTTCCCTGAACAAAAACAGGCAACAGGCCATAGGGATGTCCATGGACCAAGTACATAGAGCAAGTCAGAAGAGCTCACATGTCATAGAGATGCTGTCTCATAGATAATAGAGTATATCACTCGGCCATGGCCGAGGGCTCTAATTTAGATTAAAACTTGGGAGACGGATGGTCCGGGAACAGAGGTAGCAGAACGACTAATCTTCCAATGTTGCAACAAGATCACCGCTGAGATCGTAGGGTTTCCAATCAGGATGCTGCCTCCTCACGCAGTGATGAAGCGCGTGGTTTCACCATCTTGAACTCTGAACTTCGCAGGAAACAACATGCCATAAGTGAGACCTTTTGAGCATAGTTGAGCCTTAACAGCATCAAAAGATCGGCGTTGCTGTTGGGTATCGACCAAGTAGTCAGGAAACAACATTAACTTGTGATTTTCGTAGCGCAGTTCCCCCTGGACCCTGACTGCCCTCAGCGCCATATCTCGATCACGGTAGTTAAGCAGCATATAAATAAAAGTGCAGGGCGGCGAACCAGGCGGGCCCCTGGCTGCTGGCATTTCATGGGTTCTCTGGACCACAAAGAAGCTGGAAAAGGTGGCTCTAGGCAGCAAGGAGCAAAGAAGGTTCTCGGTAAACTGAGGCGGATTGTCACCCTCTGTCCCCTCAGGAAGAACCACCACACGGATGTTGTTACTCCTGCTGTGATTCTCTGCTCTTGTCTCGAGGTATTTGATCTTAACCCGCAGGGTATGCATCTCTGCCGAATAGTCGCGGATGGTGTCCTCTGCATCACTAACACGCTGTTCGACCGCTGCAACTCGGCCCCAAAATGTTTCAAGATCCCTCCGGATAAGCCCCACATCAGTCTGCAGGTGTTCTATCTTCGTGGTGAGCACCGCCTGACAGTTGGTAATCGCCATCATGAGAGAATTAAAGTCCGCCGGCGCAGTAGGTGGGTTTGGCTCTTGGGTGGGGGATGCGGCCATGGTGGCATCTGCTTTAGCTCCCGAGGGCTTACTGGTCTTCACAGCCTGTGTAGTTTTGGTCCTTCTGCCATCAGTCACAGGCTTTCCTCTAGTCATCCCCAATATTCCTTCTCATCGGCTGAAAGAATGGTTACTACAACAATTGGTGTGGAACACTGATAGCTGGCCCCCACATATGACTGAAAAAGTATAAACCAGGTGGAAGCTGAACCCACATCAAAGGGAAGCAACTCTGCCCATGGTATCGCAGGACATTAGGGGATATATGAGCTGTGGCATATAGTGGGGCCCCTCGAACAGGTACAGGTGGCACAGGTAGTGCAGGGATGGATGCCTGACAGATCCCAAGCCCAAACCAGGAGCCAACCAGGGCACAGATCTGCCAGGGCCCCTCAGAGGATTAAGTATCAAAATCTTTAGTGGGGGGGCTGCACAGACAGCACCAACATTCCCCCTCCAGGCAGAAGCCACCCCTCCATGGATCTCCCAGACCAGGTCAAGCCCCCTCTCCCCCTGGGGGAATGCACGGGCTCCCCTGAGCACAGTCCCCAGCAGGCAGCAAGTCTCCAGACCAGGATGCAGTGGTCGATGGAGGGCACCACCCTCCCCCAGGCAGCATCTTACCTACCCGGTATCCGATCAGCAGGGTCTCAGCGCCCAGATGCGACACAGGCAGGGTCTGGTCCTCTCGGAGGCCACGTAGGTCTCGAACCTCCGGCTCCATGGATGGGGGTCAAACAGAACCCGATTCGCCTCTCCAGGCAGCAGAGCAGGTCCACAAGGATCCCCAGTGTCAGCAGGATCCCATTATCTCCAGGATGGAGATGGATGCTGTATGGAGGCAAAAGAGCTCTCTCCTAAGCAGCCGCTCTGGTTGCCATCTTGGACACCCCCCCCAGCTGTACATCCTTAAACAGTGACAGGTGGGGAGGGGAGGAGGTAGCATTGACAAAAATGGCACTTGCTACACAGCCTGTCTCTGTACATCAATTTACAGTTGGTCTTAATTATCTCCAGTTTCATTATCTAGGAACTGAAAGTAATTACTCTTGAATTTGGCTCTGTAATAGTGCAATTTAATAAGTAAAATAGTGCAGCGCTAAAACTATGATTCAACAGAAAAAAGGGGATATTAAACAACAAACTGCTAATGTAATATAAATAACAGTTCAATATGAATGCCATTCTGTGTGAATATAAGGTGCCAAGTAACTGGTTAAAATTCGGTGGTGGTGTTCCAAGAAACACGATAAGATTACGCTCTCACCAGATGCGTAATATATATACACATTAAGTATCATATCCAGGGTTTCCTCATCAGGTAAAGGTCTGGTCAGGGGCGTAGGTAATCCTCCCTCAGGGTTATGGTCAGCAATGCCCGGTAACAGATTAAACGGATCCAGGTAACCAGAGGTCCTTTTAAGGGATGGGTAGGTGAGGAGCCTGCTTACAGGGAACTCCCTTCTCTGGATATAGATGGTCACATATCCAACCCCGATCAACTTCACAAGCGCACTAGACAGGGTTGCCCTCTATCTCCTTTACTTTTTAACTTGGCCCTGGAACCAATAGCACGCTTCCTCTTATTTCACTCTGACCTTCATGGCATCATATTTAGGCAGCAGGAGTTGAGGCTTGCCTTTTTTGCAGACGACATTCTAATTTTTACCTCGCACCCATCCCTTGACCTACCATACATTCAACATATTTTCTCCTCATTCCGCCTTTGCTCAGGGCTCTGCATAAATTTCTCTAAAGGTGAGGTGCTTCCACTGTTTCATTCCCGCCTCCCGGTATGGACGCAAAACTCAATCTTTAAAATTGCTACCAAGTATATCACTTATCTAGGCATAAAGATAGGGAAATTAGCTTCATCTGAATATGCGCTAAACTATACGCCCATGATCGCTAAAATTATTGGGGAACTGGAAATGTGGAAGGACCTACTGCTTTCACTCCTGGACAGATCACACCTTTTTAAGATGGTGAGTTTTCCGAAACTTCTCTGTCCGCTTCAAACTATGCCTCTTCTCCTTAAACACAGTGACATAACGAGGCTACATCGGGAAATTTAAACAATTTTATGGAAAGGGAAACGTCCCCGTATAGCACTTGCTAAATTATTCCTACCACGAATCAAGGGAGGCTCCGGTCTAGCATATAATCTTTCATGTCTGCTTCGTATAGGTCTAGACTGGCTAACCCAATCCTCCAAATATTCCAATTACCACTTTGAATCTGCACTAGCACATCCCTACAATCTCTCAGCCTTATTACATTCCAATGTTAACTGTCTGCCACCACACCTAAAGCACAATTCACTCATCGTTACTATCGTCACTACCGTTAATACATGGAGGGAAGTCAGGCGTAAACTGGGGGTCTCTCCGTGGCTCTCTCGCTTTCTTCCTATTCACCACAACCCTTCCTTTTCTCCCCCGCAATCCCATGATGCTTATGACACTTGGCTAAACCTCTCAACAGCGTCCTACAAAACTATGGGCTACCAGCACATCACTTTTTCTATATGCTTCAAGTAAGGAACTTTGTCAACTCCATTGCACCCATTAAATCTACTAGATTTCAGTCGACATTTTATTGATGTCTTGGCAAACTCTCGAAAATATAAAATATCAAACATATACAGAACGCTGAACCTCCTATACGTCAAACCTTTTGAGACACCCAAATCCTGGGTCAAAGATTTCGATAATGCATTTACAGCTGACCAATTACTGTCAGGCTTCAATTCCACATGTGCCTTCAACCACAACGAATTCTGGCGTGAACAACAATTTAAGATTCTCCATCGTGCTTACATGCCCTGTCTCTACTCAAAAAATGACCCGGCTCTGTCTACGTGCCCTCTATGCGGGACTCAAAAACCATCACTACAACACAGATTCTGACTATGCTTTGCTATTTCCACATTCTGGAAGCAAGTGGTCAACTACATATCCGTTATCACTACCTACCGACTACCCATCTACCCGCTACCGCTCCTCTTCGGCTATATGGAACAGCCAGTCATTTGCCTCTTCTTCTCCCAAACGTCATCCTTCAGAAATAACAAACCTTGGATATCTACATGTCTCCTAATAGCAAGACTGGCCATTCTCCGAAAATGGGTTTCCAACTGCTCTCCAACCATGACGGACATCAAACAAGAGGTCAACTCCCTTCTACGTCTTGATAGACTCAATCTAATCACCTTCCCTACCACTACAAAAGAGCCCCATTACTTTCGAAAGTGGAATTCCTATATTACAGGATCCCTATCCGCACAGGAGCAGGCATTCTTTCTCCAGAATTCTAGCCTATTAAGTCGACCAGTGAAACCTCCCACGAATCCAGTGGTATCGGAACTATCATCTAGTTGACTAGTTGACTTTGGTAACAATTGCTAAGCTGTTATAGTGCAATGTTCTACTTCCACTGACCTTCTCCTCTTCTTCCATTTATTTCCTTTCTATTTTCACCTCAACTGTATCTTGACCCTCTGTTTAATTTGTCAATTTAGGCTCATATACCCACTTGGCAATATCATTATACCATAGACCCACATCAGGCAACTGGAGGGTGATACCTCCTCTACATTACTCATGGCGGAACCCGTAACCACTAATCACTGAATTCCATTTCTTCTTTCTTCTTCCCCCTCCTTCTTTCATTTCTCTCTAGTCTACCTAGGTCCCAGGGTAAAATCTCCCTACTCCTCTATATTCCTTTACTCCAGCTCTCATATCCTTCCTATCACCATTCATCAACAATCTCACCCATTCCGACTATTTTATCTGCTCATAATCCCCCCCCCCTCATTTTTTCTGTCTTCTTGCTCTACTTCTCTCTTACCCTTTTTACCTACTCCCAGCCCCCAAGCTCTCGGATATTTCCTCTCTCTTTACCTTCTTTTGACATGTTATTGATGTTTAACAGATGACATCTGCGTACATCTTAACCATCCAACATTAACTACTGGCGAATCACAACATCATTTCACTTTCTGAACGCATAATTCCTACTGGCTATTATTTCTCTCTTTTCTATACACAAGCTATTTGCCCACCACTTCCTCACACTACTTTCCTCGCTACTCACTTACGCAAACTTTATACCTTATATCATATAAACGCCCTTTCGCAACTGCTCCCATTACGCTAAGGGCATCCTATTTGCCGCACCATTACCTCTCTGACTAGATATGATGTAGCATTTGTGTCATAACTGTCTCACCATTTTGTTTTGTCTTACCTTGTTAAAACCCAATAAATATTCTTTAAAAAAAAAAACACAAAATTATCTCCTCATGGTAATTTAAAGTCTGCATTTTTGTTTGATTTGGATTTATTAATAACTGATAGATGTGGTACTAGGCTGGCACCTATTTAACCAGTTGAGCTCCAGAAGGTTTTACCCCCTTCATGACCAGGCCATTTTTTTCTATTTGGCACTTCACTACTTTAACTGGCAATTATGCGGGCATGCAACACTGTACACAAATGAAATATATATAATTTTTTCACACAAATAGAGCTCTCTTTTGGTGGTATTTGATCACCACTGGGCTTTTTCTACTATATAAACAAAAAAGACCATATGTTTTGGAAAACGTTACTTATATTCTATACTCTGAAAAATATCCAATAAAAAGAAAATCAATTTTTTTTTTCATAAACTTATGCTAAAATTTATTCTGCTACCTGTTTTTGTTCAAATAAAATCCCATTTGTGATAGTGTGACAGGCAGACGCTGGCTGGGGGAGGGGGATGGGACACCGAACTCAATAGTGACACGGATAGTGTTCAGTGCTAGTTCTGTACACTATCACTGTGCTAATGACACTGGCTTGGAAGGGGTTAACATTTACGGGCAATCAAAGGGTTGTGTGGTGCCTGTTATGTGCTGCTTTTATAGATCTTGCTGTTTTTTTCTCCCTGCTTTTCAAGCAGAAGAAACAGCCAGATCACTCCTCTGTTGACAGAGTCCTGTGTTTTTGTCAACACAGGACTCTGGGCTGTGAATTGACAGCTGATCAGCAGGTTTCAGCTAAAATTATTGTCTAAAACCTGTTGACAATATTGCAAACAAAAAAGTCTGCAATCACAGCGCAGGTCAGCAGGGGGCGCTCATGCAAGCACCCACGGACCTTGAAAATGCCAGTCACGCGTATATCCGGGACTGAGCTCGCCCGTGCCGCCATGCTGCAGGAAATATACTACGGCGAGAGGTTAGTTAGTGCTGAGTAAATCAGTCTCACCATCACAGACTAACCATTGTCACTTGACTCATTAGAAAAAGTAGATCTTTTTTTTTGAACAACCTTACCATTGCTGTATATTATGGAACATCAAATAAGTATTCATGCACACGAGTTACTGAACTTTAATAAAGGCAAATGTAGAAAATGATTCCATGTGTTGTACTGCTGTCTGCTGGCTAAACAATTATCACTTCTGCCTGGCTGTACTAGGGCTGTCAGTTTGAATCCCAACCACGGCTCCACCTGCCTAGAGTTTGCATATTCGCCCTGTGCCTGTGTGGGTTTCCACCAGGCACTCCGGTTTCCTCCCACAATTCAATGACATGCTGGCAGGTGAATTGGATCCTGTCTACATTGGCCCTAGTATGTATATGTATGAATGTAAGTTATGGACCTTAGATTGTACGCCCCTCGAGGGTTAGGGACTGATGTAATGTACAATATATATGCAAAGCGCTGCATAAATTGATGGCACTATATGGGCTGCTTCACACTTGACTTCTTCCCAAGCGCCCCCATAGCGTTATACAGGCATTTTAAGCGTTTAAAACGCTCTCCAAACGCCCTGTACATGGTTTTATAGGCGTTTGACAGGCATTAAAACCACACCACAAACGCCTATAATGAACCTAATGGTAGTAACTCCCCACAAATGCCTGCCAGGTGTTTGAGGAGCGTCACCATAGACTTGAATGGGAAGCGTTGAAAGGCTTCAACTCCTCCTGACTGGACATCAGGCGTCAATTTTGACACTTCACTGTGAACAGCAATGTGTGCTGCCATGTGTATAATTTTCATAGGCGTTTGAGGAGCGTTAAAAACACCCTTCAAACGTCTGCTTTCACCTTGTGTGAACTGAGCCTATAGGTACCTGTAATAAATAAATAAATAAATAAAAATAATAAAAACACAAGCTGTTCACAAACATACATATAAAACTTATCTCTACTTTTCCATGGATCTAGCATTAATACATGAAATATATGATGATCTAGCAGTAGTACAGCATTGGAAGACTGTTGCTTTTGGCATACGGCGGCACACAGGACCACCAATCTCTATTAGTGGTGGACCAGCTTTGACACCCCCTTCTACACAAGAAAATGGTGCGGCCTCAAAGGAAATTAAGTCTCAGAGGACATTTCATGGCCAATTCTGACCTTGTTTTGCAACATATAAAGGAGCGTACAGCCATTGACATGACAGGCATAGGGAGACACTTTATTTTAGGACGGTGTATTTTCCTAATCTGCATACTTGGGCCAGGTCAGTGACTTTGTATGTACTGAAGACAGATGGTCAACATTACAGCTATGTGCCATGTGTCATTCCTTCAGAACTCTGTGCCGCGGCTGGGACTCCCACGTGCATGCGCGGGAGTGGAGTCATCGCGGCTCGGCCATTCAAGCAGCCACAGCACGGGAACCCGGAAGGAAGACCAGGTGAAGATGGAAGCCTCTGCAGCTGTGACAGCATGCCGCTGGAGGGCATCATTTCAAGATAAGTCTTTACTAATGTGCTAGTATGCGATGCCTACAAGCACATTATGCCCTTACCTTGCAGGAGGAAATTTTTTCTTTTTCTCACTTTACTACCTCTTTAGCCACTTCAATACCAGGCACTTTTACCCCCTTCGTGCCAAAGCCAATTATCAGCTTTCAATGTTGTTGCACTTTAAATGACAACTGCGCGGTCATGCAACACTGTATCCATAAAAAAAGTTTTAGCACTTCTTTTCACGCAAATAGAGCTTTTTATGGTGGTATTTATTCACCACTGACTTTTTTATTTTTTGCTAAATAAAAAAAAACAAAACAAAACGAGGGGTTCGAGGGCCCTGCTCTTTTGAGCTTACAATCTAGGAATATATATCTGGCAATCGATCAATCCTGATGTATTGACGGCCAATCTCATTTCTTCAGGCCCGAAAACGCAAGGACAGTACCAATACCCCCCAAATGACCCATTTTTGGAAAGTAGGCAGCCAAAGATATTTAGTAAGAGGCATGACAAGTTTTTTGAAGTTGTAAATTAAAAAAAAAAAAAAAATATATATATATATATATATATATATATATAGTTGTGTTCAAAATAATAGCAGTCAGACATCACTAACCTGATCAATCACTGTTTTTGGTAGAAATGATATTTCTACATAGCAAATAATTTACTAGCAGGTGTAGTAGAGTAATAGAAATCCAACAGACCCAACAGTCATGACATGCATGCTGCTGATTCTGTGTAATTGAATAAGAAATTGAAAGGGGCATGTTCAAAATATTAGCAGTGTGGAGTTCTATTAGTGAGGTCATTCATTCTTTGAAAAACAGGTGGCAATTATTGCCCTTATTTAAGGAAGGAAGGCAGCAAATTTCGTACATGCTGGTTACAATGCATTTCTCTCTGAACTTCTGTGGAAAATGGGTCGTTCAAGACATTGTTCAGAAGAACAGCATACCATGATTAAAAAGTTGATTGGAGAGGGGAAAACATATAAAGAAGTGCAGAAAATGATAGGCTGCTCAGCTAAAATGATCGCAAATGCTTTAAAATGGCAACCAAAACCTGAAAGCAAAAAACTACCATTCGAATGGATAGAAGAATATCCAAAATGGCAAGGACTCAGCCAACAATCAGCTCCAGGAAGATCAAAGAAGGTCTAAAGTTACCTGTGAGTACTGTTACAATTAGAAGATGCCTATGTGAAGCCAAGCTATCTGCAAGAAGCCCCCGCAAAGTCCCACTGTTGAAAAAAAGACATGTGCTGAAAAGGTTACAATTTGCCAAAGAGCACATTGACTGGCCTAAAGAGAAATGGCGCAACATTTTGTGGACTGATGAAAGTAAGATTGTTCTTTTTGGGTCTAGTGGCCGGAGACAGTTTGTCAGACGACCCCCAAACACTGAATTCAAGCCACAGTACACTGTGAAGACAGTGAAGCATGGTTGCGCAAGCATCATGATATGGGGATGTTTCTCATACTACGGTGTTGGGCCTATTTATTGCATACCAGGGATCATGGATCAGTTTGAATACATCAGAATACTTGAAGAGGTCAAGATGCCTTATGCTGAAGAGGAAATGCCCTTGAAATGGGTGTTCCAACAAGACAACGACCCCAAATACACCAGTAAACGTACAACATCTTGGTTCCAGACCAACAAGATTGACGTTATGGAGTGGCCAGCCCAATCCTCGGATCTTAACCCAATATAAAACTTGTGGGGTGACATCAAAAATGCAGTTTCTGAGGCAAAACCAAGAAATAGAGAAGAACTGTGGAATGTAGTCCAATCATCCTGGGCTGGAATACCTGATCACTGGTGCCAGAAGTTGGTTGACTCCATGCAACACAGATGTACAGCAGTTCTCAGAAACAGTGCTTATACAATGAAATATTCATTAAGTGATTCAAAGGAAAGCAAAATCTTCAAACATTTTTCAGTTTATATAGTGAATGTTTGAGTTTGTAAAGAAGAATACAAACACTGCTATTTTTTGAACAGTCTAATATTCACTTTTCTTCAATTTTGTTAGAGGAACAACACAAATTTGATATATTTGTCTTCATGTTTTGATTTGGAATAGAATGTGTAGTGTTCCCAATGCATTTGTGTGTATGGAAATAAAAGCTATTAGAAGGATTTTGAGCTTTATTCACTTTTTTCAGCACACTGCTATTATTTTGAACACAACTGTATATATTTTACATATTGTCACCAGTCCATTACAGTGTTATCATATAACCGGTGTGGTGGTGATTAGGGAGTCTGACCTGGTGGCAGTATGTAAAAAAAAATAAATAAATAAATATATAATTATTTTTAAAAAAAATTTTATTACTTTTTTTTCTTTCTTTTTTTTTTTTTTTACCATTTTCAACACGCTGTGACCAGAGCAATACAATGTTACCATAGTAACATTGTACTACTCTGGGCAAGTGATAAGGATTTTTTTTTTTTTTTTTGCATTTCATTGCTTTTAGCAACCATTCTTACTTAATGAAACTGATTCATTCAGTCTTTTGTTGTGATTAGCTGTGATTGGGCAAAGCTCGCCACATGCTACATATGGGCTGTGATTGGCCCTGTCTGTTCCAGGAGACTGCTCGGACCAATCACAGCATGGGATGGCATGAAAGGAAGCCATCCATTGTATACACTTGTCATGTGATCGGTCACAGGGGTCAAATGACACTGGCAGCGGGCCACTGTAGTAATCTGTCATCAGTTGTGTCCCGTGGACACAGCCAGTGACAGATTGTGCAGCCGTGTGAGCGGCACCCTCTGTTAGGACAAAGGAGGAGCGTCCTGTCCAGCTGGCAATATGCTATAGGCCGGGTGGGAAGGTGGTAATGCATAAGCAAATTTATTTTTTGTGGAAATAGTCTGGGGGAAAGGTTAGAGTTTTGTCTTTTTTTTTCTATAGGTGTGCCCATCTGGGGAGATTCACCCTTTACCCTGTCTATGCATCCTGCAGACCACTGCCACTGAGACAGAAAGTGCGACAAAATGCAGAATGTTAGCATTGCCACTAGAGCAAGAAGTGAAATGAAATGACGTAGTGGAGACACCTGTTCCTGTGACAACTCTCCAAGATGGCAATTCCTTTCATTTTGGAGAGATTTCTGTTCATTTCCTATTGCATCAGGACAGGAAATGAAAAGAAATCTCTAGCAGGCCACAGACAGCAGAAAAATAATCCGATTGGGGTTTTAACCTTTTTCTACTCCATCAAAAACTGGAAAAAAAACCGTTTATGCTATACATACACTTTACTAAACCTACTAGAGTGTGCCCAGGCCTTTTATATTATTTTAAGCCCTCACTCCCGCAAGTGCGAACACGTATGTAGCATGTGCCCAGGCTTTTTATATCATTGCGGATCATGTGTTTCCTACTCTAGGTGGGAGGAGGCTCTGTCTCTCATACACTGTCCTGCAAGATGACTTGGGAAAATTCCTTAACACATTTCTGCCCACCGCATGCAGATATATGGACTCACTAAACTGAGCCTTTATCCACGGGGCCGCATATCTGCGTACCCGTCTTTGTGCTGGGAGCGCACCACGCAGCATACTCCCAGCACAGACACTGAGCTCTCACCAGGAGCCCCGAATCTCGTACTAACAATCAGGAACCAGGATTGCTGGTTCCCAGCCACCTGATCCCTGTGATAGCCTCTCATTGGCTCCCGCAGTGATCAGTCACTGTGCAGCCCACTCATGTGTTTACTTTCTCTTCTGAATGGTGAGAAAGATATACGGTATCTTTCTCTTCTTGCATGAGAGGAAGACATACATAAACAAATGTGTGTAAAGAAAATATAATAGAAAAAATACCACATATTAAATAGTGAAGCGCTAGAAAATATCAAAAAAACTCCCTATATATACATCATAAGTACCATCTGAACCTATAATAATAAATACCATATGGTGATAAAAAATATATATTATGTCTATTGGTGAGAAACTTAAATAATTAATATCTCATACATAAACTAACCATAAATACCTCATAATATAAATGTGTGATAAAAAATAACAATTGATATATGCTTAGTTGATCATCAAATACATCAGTGATAAGAAATCAATATTCCTAATTATGCTAATTCATAATAAGTAATAAAACTGTAACTATCCCTGGTAAATTGTGACAAACCTATGAATAAAAATAAATATAAATAAACTGTGATTCTTCATCAAATAAATACATGATTCATAAATTCTGTGGTAAACTACAGTTGCAAGAAAAAGTATGTGAACCCTTTGGGATTACGTGGAGTTTTGCATGAATTGGGCATAAAATGTGCTCTGAACGTCATCTAAGTCACAACAATAGAAGAACACAGTCTGCTGAACATAATACTACACAAACATTAGACGTTGCCGTGGTTTAATTGCACATAACATGTAAACATTCACAGTGCAGGGAGGAAAAAGTATGTGAACCTTTGGACTTAATAACTGGTTGACCCTCCTTTGGCAGCAATAACCTCAACCAAACGTTTCCTGTAGTTGCAGATCAGACCGGCACAATGATCTGGAGTCATTTTGGACCACTCCTCTTCACAAAACTGTTTCAGTGTAGCAATATTCTTGGGATGTCTGGTGTGAATCACTCTCTTAAGGTCATGCCACAGCATTTCAATCGGGTTGAGGTCAGGACTCTGACAGGGCCACTCCAGAAGGCGTATTCTGTGCTGTTGCAGACATTGTTTTGTTGAATTACTTGTATGCTTTGGGTCATTGTCCTGTTGCATCACCCATCCTCTGGGGAGCTTCAGTTGGCGGACAGATGGTCGTACGTTTTCCTGCAAAATGTCTTGATAAACTCTGGAATTCATTTTCCCATCAATGACAACAATCCGTCCAGGCCCTGAGGCAGCAAAGCAGCCCCAAACCATGATGCTCCCTCCGCCATGTTTTACAGTGGGGATGAGGTTTGATGTTGGTGTGCTGTGCCTTTTTTTCTCCACACATAGTGTTGTGTGTTCTTCCCAAACAACTCAATCTTGGTTTCATCTGTCCACAGTATATTTTGCCAGTAGTGCTGTGGAACATCCAGGTACTCTTTTGCAAACTTCAAACGTGCTGCAATATTCTTTTTGGACAGCAATGGCTTCCTCGGTGGTGTCCTCCCATGTACTCCATTCTTGTTTAATGTTTTCCTTATTGTAGATGTGTCAACAAAAATGTTAGCATGTGCCAGAGATTTCTGTAGGTCTTTAGCTGACACTCTGGGATTCTTCTTTACCTCATGCAGCATTCTGCGCTGTGCTCTTGCAGTCATTTTTACAGGACGACCATGCCTAGGGAGAGTAGCAACAGTGCTAAACTTTCTCCATTTGTAGACAGTCTGTCTTACCGTGGACACATGAACATCAAGGCTTTTGGAGATACTTTTGTAACCCTTTCCAGCTTCATGCAAGTCAACAATTCTTGATCGTATGTCTTCTGAGAGCTCTTTTCTGCAAGGCATGGTTCACATCACACAGTGCTTCTTGAAACCAGTAAACCCAAAACAGGTGTGTGTTTTTTTAAGGGCAGGACAGCTGTCAGCAACACATCCAATATCATCAAACTGATTGCAGTCAAGGTTGGCTCACTCCTGGCTCCAATTAGCTCTGGGAGAAGTCATTAAGCTAGGGCTTCACATACTTTTTCCTCCCTGCACTGTGAATGTTTACATGTTATGTGCAATTAAACCATGGCAACATCTAATTTTTGTGTAGTATTATGTTCAGCAGACTGTGTTCTTCTATTGTTGTGACTTAGATGACATTCAGAGCACATTTTATGCCCAATTCATGCAAAACTCCACGTAATCCCAAGGGGTTCACATACTTTTTCTTGCAACTGTATATATCAGAGTAAAAATATTATTTATTAAATCCGCTTAATTGTGTGAAAAATAGATCAAACCACTGTGTCTAAATAAACACTAAAGTCCATGAATATAATGTGAAAACACTCTGTGATCTTCACTTCTAGTGCTCAAAAGGAATCCTCCAATGGCAGCAATGCCTGCTCACCTCCCCACCTCGACCCACACAGGGCCACAAGGCAAAAATTCTCCTCACAGGCAATCCTTTACTCCAGGCAGCTCAGCAAGGGGCCACAGGACTTCCACTCCACCTCCTCTCAAACGTCATATAGGACACAAACAGAGCTCCTCCTCACTGGGCACACACTCTCCACTCTCACACCACTTCAGAGGGACTTCAGCCTCTAGCTGTCAGTGCTGCACCAGGCTGTGAAATAAATGAATTCTGATTGGTGCTAATAGCAACAATAGACTTTTCCTTATAATACACTTGTCATACAATGCATTTTTAATCCCCTAATTATGTAGAATTTGTAGAATTCATTCACTAGATCACATTTTGGTGGATGGGGTTGTTTACATTTTGCTAGAATGTTATTGAAGTGTCCCAAGTGACATGTCATTCAGTTCTCTTCATCATTGGGGCCTTGTGATGTGGAGGCTTGAGTCCCTAATGCTGAACAGAAAACATGTCCATGTGTGAGATAGATATATATATATACACAGGGCTTTCCTTCTGGCTGAACTAGGGTCTGACACCCCCACTGATGTACGCGGGGAACGAGTGGGACTTTCTCAGCTCTCTGCAGCTGTGCCGGCCACAGAGTAAGCAGACGGATGCATTTGCCAACGCTGCCTCTATAGTGCTGGCCGGCGGCTGCAGCAGTTCTGACAGTGTCCAGCAGAGATCTATGTGAAGCTGCCCTCTCCCTGTATAGGGTAGGGGATATGCCTTGACAGGAGAGCCGGGAACAGGCTGCAGGGACTGAGAGAGATCTGCTGCCTGTAGGTTTGCTGCCTGTGCTCACTCCTAGTGTCCTCGCTCCTCCTGGCTGAGTGCACAGTTTCCCCATAACTAATTGTTCATGTTACATAGAGAATGTGGATCTATTGTTGCTGCTGAGGAACAGTATGGGGATCTATTGTTGCTGCTAAGAGGCACAATATTGCTGCTGGGGTATCTATTGTTGCTGCTGAGGAACAGTATGGGGATCTATTGTTGCTGCTAAGGGGCAAATTATTGCTGCTGGGGTATCTATTGTTACTGCTGGGCTATCTTTTCTTGATGCTTGGCTAATTATTGTTGCTTCTGGGGTAACTATTCCTGCTATCTATTGTTGCTCATACATCTACTGTTGTTATTGGGGTATATATTCTTGCTGCTGGGGTAACTATTGTTGCTAGAAGGGACCTATAATTCCCATAGTCAGTGGGGGTTATCGTTAATACAAAGATGTGCTCTAATGGCTCATGCACATGGGAACTGAGAGCTGTACTGTATAAAAACTGGGCATGTTTCTGTGCTAGGAAATAACAGGTCTTGCATTCAGCTAGTAGAAATCAATGACAAGGTGCAACACACAGCAGCAGTTCCCATTTATTAATGCCCATCCCCCGTGGTACTGGAGTTTTGTGATTGATGTGTATGGGGACATATGCTCTGCATCCCTGTAGGTATTTGTCCCTGTATGGAATTACTGCTGGGATGTGTAAATATGAATACAGCTGCTGCGGATATCATTCTGGTATTGATTTCTACAGGCTGTTGGCAGACAACTATATATAAGACCTATGGCAAAGATATGCCTGGTATTACACTATATGGCTCAGAGGGCCTATGTGCATGAGCCCTCAACGTCTCTGTCACCCACCAGGCACGGAGTAGTAGAGCGCAACAATATGAAGCGCATCCATGCCAAATATCGCAATTAAAGCCTCATTCAGATGGGCATTGGACCCCGTCCTGTGTGCAGGCTGCCTTTGCCTGCATGCAGCTCAGGGTGGATGCAGAAACAAACTACAGAAGCGGATGCAGATGCAGCAGCTGCAATGACACAGCCACATGTCAAAATGTGATAGCTGCGCAGCCCCAAATGCAGATTGTGTGCACACAGGGCCGTGCAGATGATCCAGATTGTGACATGCATCTACTTCTATAGGCTGTTTGCATGTAGCTCAGGCAGATGTAGAGCAATGCTAGAAGGAGGGGGCGGCTCAGACAAGGGGTTGTGCTAGGAGTGGGTAGGAGGTGGAGAACACCCTGACCTAGAGGCAGGGGGGTGAGTAGTTCTTCCACCTATTCTTTGAGAAACTTTAGACAGATTATATCTATTTATATATAAAATGCTGTCAATAAGGAATGCTTTCAGAAATAGAAGTGTTAATAATTTATTTTTATTAAATAACAAAATGGAAAGTAATTGAACAGAAGAGGAATCCAAATCAAATCAATATTTGGTGTGACCACCCTCTGCCTTCAAAACAGCATAAATTCTTCCAGGTACACCTGCATACAGTTTCTGAAGGAACCCGGCAGGTAGGTTGTTCCAAACATCTTGGAGAACTAACCAAAGATCTTCTATGGCTGTAGGCTGCCGCAACTCTTTCTGTTCTTTTATGTAGTCACAGACAGACATGATAATGTTGAGATCAGGGCTCTATGGGGGCCAAACCATCACTACCAAGACTCTCGTTCTTGTTTACATTGGAGATAGTTCTTAACCACTTCCATACACGGCACTTTTACCCCCTTCCTGCCCAGGCCATTTTTCACACTTTGAATGACAATTGCGCGGTCATACAACATTGTACCCAAACTAAAATTTTATCATTTTCTTCAAACAACTAGAGCTTTCTTTTGGTGGTATTTAAGCAACACCGGGGGTTTTATTTTTTACTAAATTAACAAAAAAAGACCACAAAGTTTGAAAAAAAACCCACGTTTTTCTTTGTTTCTGTTATAAACGTTTTTAAACAAATAATTGTTCTTCATAAATTTAGGCCAAGATGTATTCTGCTACATGTCTTCGGTGAAAATAACCCAAATTAGGATGTATTATTTAGTCTGTAGGAAAGTTATAGAGTTCACAAACTATGGGATCTGAATACTGATCAATCCTGAAGTGCTGACGGCCAATCTAATTTGTTAACCACTTCCAGACCGGACACTTTTACCCCCTTCCTGACCAGGGCAATTTTCAGCTTTTAGCGCTATCACACTTTGAGTGACAATTGCGCGGTCATGCAACACTGTACCCAAATGAATTTTTTACCATTTTTTTTAGATAGATAAAGCTTTATTTTGGTGGTATTTATTCACCACTGGGATTTGTATTTTTTTTGCTATGTAAATGAAATGTCCAAAATTTTTTTAAAAAAGTGTTTTTTTAATAAAATTTTGCAAATAAATAATATTTCATCATAAATCTTAGCCAAAATTTATTATTTATTATTATTTATTCCGTTATCTTTTTAGTAAAAAAAAAAAATCCAAATTAGTTTATAAGCAAAAATTATAATTTTTAAACATTTTTTTTTACATTTTTATTTTATTTTTTTATATTATTATTTTTTAATTATTCTTTTTTTTTTTTACATACTGTCACCCTAGCAGTACAGTGTCACCATGGTGACACTGTACTACTTGTGAGGGGTGATAAAGATTTTTTTTTTTTTTTTTACACTGATTGCTTTTACACCCATATAGGATGTAAAAGCAATCATTTCTCTTTCTCTCTGTGTGCATTCCTGCACTTATTGAGAAATACAGAGTGAGCTGTGATTGGTCACAGCTTGTCACATGGTACAAGGCTTTTGTGAATAGCCTTGTATCATGTGACCTCTGTGATCATTCACAGATTTCACACATAGTAAGCAATGTCAGAAGTGACATCTTGCTTACTACTTTGCATGTGATCACTGATTGGCCAATCAGTGATCACATGATCGGGACCTCGTACAGAGGTCCCGTCCGACGATCGGTGTTTCACTGTGTCCAGAGGACACAGCGGGCACCGGATCGCGGTGCTGCGCGCTCCCAGGGAGCGCGCACAAGCAGGTGCGGGGAGGCCGTTTATAGACGGCCACCCGACCCTGCAGTGCCACCGTCCGGCCGTTCATATAAAGCGGCCGGTCGGGAAGTGGTTAAGGTCCAAGAATGTCAGAACAGTACAGATATCCCCCAAATGACCCCTTTTTGCAAAGTAGGCAGTCCAACGTATTTCATAACAGGCATGACGAGTTGTTTGAAGTTGTAATTTTTTTGTCTTAATTTTTCGGAAAATAAAAAAATGTAAAAAATTATTTTCACTAATTTTTTTTTACATACTGTCACCAGTGTAGTACAGCGTCATCATATAACTGGCATGGCGGTGATCAGGGACACTGACTGGTGACAGTACGAAAAAAAAATATATATATATATTTTTTTTTACATTTTTTATTAGTTTAAATTTTTAATTACTTTTTTCTCTTTTTTTAAGATTTTTATTTCATATTTCACTATGTCCAAAGTAGTATAATGTTACTATAGTAACATTGTACTACTCTGGGGAAGTGATCAGTATTTTTTTTTTTTTTACACAATTTGCTTATAGCAAAGAATTACTTTGCTATAAGCATGCATTTACCCGAATAACATCAATTCATTTAGGGTTTTTTTTTTGTGCTTAGCTGTGATTTGGCCACGGCTAATCACATGACACATCTGGGCTGTGACTGGTCCAGCTTCTGCATGTGATCACTGTGACCATTCACAGCTCGACACATTAGTATACAATGGATGGCATGAAAGGAAGCCATCCATTGTATACAACTGTCATGTGACCTGCTGTGATTGGTCACAGCAGGTCACATGGTACTGGAAACAGGGCTGGTACACAGCTGGAAAACGGCCGGTGAGAGCCAAATATTTCATATTTTGACTCATTGGACCACAGCATCTGCTGTCATTTTTTTGCACGCCAGTTTTCATGCATAGTTGAGTTGCTTAGGCCTTGTTTCCACGTCCTATGCATGAAAACATAGGAATCGGGATGCAGAAAAATGGCAGCAGGTGTTCTGGACCGACGAGTCAAAATTTGAACTATTTGGCTGTAGTAGAAGACAGTTTGTTTGCAAAGGGCTGCAGAACAGTCCAATAATGAGTGTCTGCAGGTAACAGAAGCATGGTGGAGGTTCCTTGCAAGTTTGGGGCTGTATTTCTGCAAATGGAGCTGAAGATTTGGAGTTGGAGATTTGGTCAGGATCAATGATGTTCTCAAAGCTGAGAAATACAGGCAGATACTTATCCATCATGCCATACCATCATTGTGGTGTGTGATTGGCCCCTAATTTATTCCACAGCAGAACAACGGCCCTCAAACATGCAGCCAATGTCATTAAGAACTATCTTCAGTGTACACAAGAAAAAAGGAGTCCTGAAAGTGATGGCTTGGCCCCCACAGAGCCCTGATTTCAACATCATCCAGTCTGTCTGGGAGTACATAAGGAGAAAGAAGGATTTGAGGCAGCCTACATCCACAGATCTGTGGTTATTTCCAAAATGTTTAGGAACAACTTACCTGTCAAGCGCCTTCAAAAACTGTGTGCAAGTGTACCTAGAAGATTTAAAGAATTTATGCTGTTTTGAAGGCACAGGGTGGTCACACCAAATATTGATTTCATGTAGGATTCTCTGCTGTTTATGTAATCTCCATTTTGCTCATAAAAATGAACTAATAACACGTCTAATTCTGAAAGCTCTAATTTTTTTTTAGCAAATGGACCCAGCCGCTGCTTTCAGATGTACCCTCTACATCACAAATCATATATTTTTAGAAATAATAGGCAGCTCTACCTATAAGTCTGTGAATTATCACTCAACTTTAGAATATAGTTTCCTAGAATAAAGAACAAACCATATATATATATATATATATATATATATATATATATATATGTAGGAGACCCTAATATGCAAACAAAAATAGTGCATAAAACACAACTGGGGAATAATTCTAGAAAGAAAACCCAGGGGATTTACAAATTGGAAGCCCTGAGCCCACAGGATTTGAAGATAGAAATAGATCTCAATTGTTTTATCTCCAGTATCAAGGAGGAGATATTTCATACTTCTGAGATTTTATCATTCAAACTAAGCTAGATAGGTGTTGATAGCGATTTTATATATGGGGAGCACACATTTTTTAATGTTTATTCTCATTTTACTTATATATTTCATAAATGGACACTAGATGACATTTGATTGTATATGCATTTTTGATGATAATGGTTATATATTACATCACTAAACGGCAATTTTCTTAGATAACAGTTTATGGATTATTATTATTACTGGGTACAAATCAGTTGATCTTATTTGTTCTTAATTGTAATCCCCCTCTTTCACGATATTTGTAAAAAAATAATTGCTTAAAATGATATATCATGAGCCCAGCTGGCTAACTTGCATGCAGATGGTTCATTGTAAAATAGTTCTTAGCGAGTGGAGGATGTCAGAGCCGTACCTCTGCTTGATGACGTTCAGATGTGACAAAATATGTAGGTTGTGACTTCAGTTGGTGACCTCACCTCTGCTTAAGTTGTGACACACTCTGGCTCCAGGTGAGTACTGGAGCAGCGGGGTTCCCTTACAGCTTATGCAGGCTTGTCATTCCGGGTGCAGGATCAGGCACAGGGCAACGTCAATACATATGCTTATGTTTTTAGATGTGTTTTAAAAATAATACAAAGATGGAAAATGATGAGGGTTCTTCCTGGTCTGTGTCATCACATGAGCTTTATGAAGTGACAGTTTGGTGACCAACTCTGGGAGTCTGATGGTTAAAGGAAAGGAGCCAACTGGCGGTACAGATATTTTTACCTTCCAAGGTTGGAGAAGAGCAAGGTGGAGTATAACACCAGGAGAGTGTGGAGATTACATCCAACGTGCATTCAGACCTGATTATTATTAAGGGGTCCATACAGTCTGATGAGTGAGCATTTTAAAGGAGAAGCAGCACCAATCACAAGTGTTTTTATGTGGATAGAACTGGGCTTTGAATATCTGCTATAAGTTAAAGTTTACATATATCTATGGTTTTCACTTTGCTTTTATATATATGAATGTACAGTTGTGTTCAAAATAATAGCAGTCAGACATCAATAACCTGATCAATCACTGTTTTTGGTAGAAATGATATTTCTACATGGCAAATAATTTACTGGCAGGTGTAGTAGAGTAATAGAAATCCAACAGACCCAACAAACATGACATGCATGCTGCTGATTCTGTGTCATTGAATCACTAATTGAAAGGGGCAAAATAATAGCAGTGTGGAGTTCTATTAGTGAGGTCATTCATTCTTTGAAAAACAGGTGGCATTTATTGCCCTTATTTAAGGAAGGAAGGCAGCAAATGTTGTACATGCTGGTTACAGTGCATTTCTCTCTGAAATTCTGAGGAAAATGGGTCGTTCCAGACATTGTTCAGAAGAACAGCGTACCTTGAATAAAAAGTTGATTGGAGAGGGGAAAACATATAAAGAAGTGCAGAAAATGATAGGCTGCTCAGCTAAAATGATTGCAAATGCTTTAAAATGGCAACCAAAACCTGAAAGACGTGGAAGAAAGCAAAAAAACTACCATTCGAATGGATAGAAGAACAGCCAAAATGGCAAGGACTCAGCCAACAATCAGCTCCAGGAAGATGAAAGAAGGTGTAAAGTTACCTGTGAGTACTGTTACAATTAGAAGACGCCTATGTGAAGCCAAGCTATCTGTAAGAAGCCCCCGCAAAGTCCCACTATTGAAAAAAAGATGTGCTGAAGAGGTTACAAATTTGCCAAAAAGCACATTGACTGGCCTAAAGAGAAATGGCGCAACATTTTGTGGACTGATGAAAGTAAGATTGTTCTTTTTGGGTCTAGTGGCCGGAGACAGTTTGTCAGACGACCCCCAAACACTGAGTTCAAGCCACAGTACACTGTGAAGACAGTGAAGCATGGTGGTGCAAGCATCATGATATGGGGATGTTTCTCATACTACGGTGTTGGCCCTATTTATCGCATACCAGGGATCATGGATCAGTTTGAATACATCAGAATACTTGAAGAGGTCATGCTGTCTTATGCTGAAGAGGAAATGCCCTTGAAATGGGTGTTCCAACAAGACAACGACCCCAAACACACCAGTAAACGTGCAACATCTTGGTTCCAGACCAACAAGATTGACGTTATGGAGTGGCCAGCCCAATCCCCGGATCTTAATCCAATAGAAAACTTGTGGGGTGACATCAAAAATGCAGTTTCTGAGGCAAAACCAAGAAATAGAGAAGAACTGTGGAATGTAGTCCAATCATCCTGGGCTGGAATACCTGATCACAGGGGCCAGAAGTTGGTTGACTCCATGCAACACAGATGTACAGCAGTTCTCAGAAACAGTGCGACTACAACTAAATATTCATTAAGTGATTCAAAGGAAAGCAAAATCTTCAAACATTTTTCAGTTTATATAGTGAATGTTTGAGTTTGTAAAGAAGAATACAAATATTGCAATTTTTTTGAACAGTCTAATATTCACTTTTCTTCAATTTTTTTAGAGGTACAACACAAATTTGATATATTTTTCTTCATGTTTTGATTTGGAATAGAATGTGTAGTGTTCCCAATGCATTTGTGTGTATGGAAATAAAAGCTATTAGAAGGATTTTGAGCTTCATTCACTTTTTTCAACACACTGCTATTATTTTGAACACAACTGTATATCTCTCTCAGGGATGTGCAATTCATATCGGCCGACGCCGAGGACATGTAGTTCCGGGCGTCGGTCAGGTAGTTTTTTGTTACCTGTAGCCCTGCTGCGGGCAAGCAGCAGGACTCACCTGTCAGGTGGAAGCATTTGGGTGGCAGCGCTGCCGCCCGAATGCTACCACACAGCCTACTATGCTGCCAGCCTCTGCCCCGGCTCCGCTTGCCCATCTGTGGGCTCAGGACCATTTCAGTGACTGCCAACGTGTATAGCGAAGGGAGGAAAGTGAACACATCTGTTCCCTTCCCCTTCTTGTCCTGACCTGGAAGTGATGTGACGTCACTTCCGGGTCCCCGTCGACAGATTCCCGGACATCAAGGCTGGGATAGAATGTAATGCGGTGCAATGTGCACAGCATTAAATTCAGTGGAGCACAGGAGGGACATGCAGGGTCTTTAAGATCCTGTATATCGCAAAAAAGAGAATCTGCCACCAAAAATCATCACTTTTTGTCCCATGTCATGAAAAAAAAATTAAATAAAAGAAAAAAAAATTTTAATTTTTAAAAAATTAAAAGTTACATCCAAACATATAACCCTACCAAATTTTTCAAGGCCTCCCCACCCCCACATACAGTTGCAAGAAAAAGTATGTGAACCCCTTGGGATTACGTGGAGTTTTGCATGAATTGGGCATAAAATGTGCTCTGAACGTCATCTAAGTCACAACAATAGAAGAACACAGTCTGCTGAACATAATACTACCCAAACATTAGATGTTGCCATGGTTTAATTGCACATAACATGTAAACATTCACAGTGCAGGGAGGAAAAAGTATGTGAGGCCCTAGCTTAATGACTTCTCCCAGAGCTAATTGGAGCCAGGAGTGAGCCAACCTTGACTCCAATCAGTGTGATGATATTGGATGTGTTGCTGACAGCTGTCCTGCCCTTAAAAAACACAGACCTGTTTTGGGTTTACTGGTTTCAAGAAGCACTGTCTGATGTGAACCATGCCTCGCAGAAAAGAGCTCTCAGAAGACCTACGATCAAGAATTGTTGACTTGCATGAAGCTGGAAAGGGTTACAAAAGTATCTCCAAAAGCCTTGATGTTCATGTGTCCAGACAGACTGTCTACAAATGGAGAAAGTTTAGCACTGTTGCTACTCTCCCTAGGCGTGTTCGTCCTGTAAAAATGACAGCAAGAGCACAGTGCAGAATGCTGCATGAGGTAAAGAAGAATCCCAGAGTGTCAGCTGAAGACCTACAGAAATCTCTGGCACATGCTAACATTTTTGTTGACACATCTACAATAAGGAAAACATTCAACAAGAATGGAGTACATGGGAGGACACCACGGAGGAAGCCATTGCTGTCCAAAAAGAATATTGCTGGACGATTGAAGTTTGCAAAAGAGCACCTGGATGTTCCACAGCACTACTGGCAAAATATACTGTGGACAGATGAAACCAAGATTGAGTTGTTTGGGAAGAACACACAACACTATGTGTGGAGAAAAAAAGGCACAGCACACCAACATCAAAACCTCATCCCCACTGTAAAACATGGCGGAGGGAGCATCATGGTTTGGGGCTGCTTTGCTGCCTCAGGGCCTGGATGGATTGTTGTCATTGATGGGAAAATGAATTCCAGAGTTTATCAAGACATTTTGCAGGAAAACGTACGACCATCTGTCCGCCAACTGAAGTGCTGCAGAGGATGGGTGATGCAACAGGACAATAACCCAAAGCATACAAGTAATTCAACAAAACAATGGCTGCAACAGCACAGAATACGCCTTCTGGAGTGGCCCAGTCAGAGTCCTGACCTCAACCCGATTGAAATGCTGTGGCATGACCTTAAGAGAGCGATTCACACCGGACATCCCAAGAATATTGCTAAACTGAAACAGTTTTGTGAAGAGGAGTGGTTCAAAATGACTCCAGATGGTTGTGCAGGTCTGATCTGCAACTACAGGAAACGTTTGGTTGAGGTTATTGCTGCCAAAGGAGGGTCAACCAGTTATTAAGTCCAAAGGTTCACATACTTTTTCCTCCCTGCACTGTGAATGTTTACATGTTATGTGCAATTAAACCATGGCAACATCTAATGTTTGTGTAGTATTATGTTCAGCAGACTGTGTTCTTCTATTGTTGTGACTTAGATGACGTTCAGAGCACATTTTATGCCCAATTCATGCAAAACTCCACGTAATCCCAAGGGGTTCACATACTTTTTCTTGCAACTGTATGTACGCACGTAAAAGCATGTAAAAATGTAAAAGCATGCACAGGGGTGCCTACGCATGAAAACGACAATTGTGATACACATGTTACATATCGCCGCGAACGCCAGAATGAGAGCAATAATTCTAGCATGTGACATTCTCTGTAACACTAAACTGATGACCTATAAGGGGCTTTAAATGTGTCACCTATAGAAAACATAGGGTTACTAAAGTTTGTTACCATTACACGAGCGTGCGCAAATTTAAGGTTTGACATGTTGGATATCTATTTACTCAATGCAACTTCGTATTTTATATTTTCTAAAAAATTGGATAGTTTATTGCTTTTTGTGCCCTAAAATTAATTTAAGTGTATTTTTTACTGAAATTTTGCGTTTCATAGACCTTTGTGATAATATCGTGTGACATAAAAAAAACTGAAACTACCACTATTTTATTCTCTAGGGCAATGGGTCCTCAAACTATGGCTCGCCAAAGTCATTTACCTGGCCCAAAAAAAAAAAAAACGGTGCCAGCAAATAGCTAGGCCGCTTGCTGGGTTCTCGGCTGTGAGGACCAAGCATGCGGCAGCCTGGTGAAGAATCACCCCCTGACTTAAGGCTGATTTCTCTGCAGCCAGAGGAGCAACAGGAGAGGAGGAGGAGGAGAGCATACAATGCACCAGGTCCAGTGCATTATAGTGTACAGTGCATTGCGGTGTCAAGTGGGTTACAGTGTACAGTGCATGTTGGTGTCCAGTGCATTAGAGTACAGTGCATTGCAGTGTCCAGTGAATTACAGTGTATAGTGCATTACAGTGTCCAGTGCATTTTGGTGTCCAGTGCATTACAGTGTCCAGTGCATTACAGTGTACAGTGCATTTTGGTGTCCAGTGCGTTACAGTGTACAGTGCGTTACAGTGTACAGTGCATTGTGGTGTCCAGTGCGTTACCGTAATGATAATAATATTGTATTGTGTTTTCCTGGGTTTTTTTGCATTGCAAATAAGATATGTGCGGTGTGCAAAGGAATTTGTTCATATTTTTTCAAACTATAGTCCGGCCCCCGAACAGTGTGAAGGTCAGTGAACTGGCCACCTGTTTAAAAAGTTTGAGGACCCCTGCTCTAAGGTCTCTGATTTCAGAAAATATATATAATGTTTTGGAGTTTTGTGTCATCTTTAGGCCCTAAATGATTTTTTAAACGTGTGCAAAATGACGCAAAAACACATATATATACTGTATATAAATATATAGCAAAGTAACATGACATACAATAATATGTTAGATGATTTATCTTCTTCAGCTTCAACAAGCCGCTCTACAGAGGACCCGCCTACGTTGTAATGCCAGCAGGATCGTGGAAAGAGGAAAAGGAAGAGGCCAACATGTGAAGACAGCGAGCCACAGGCGAAGGTTTTAAAACTTGACCCTACTGCAGCCTGGATCCCACAATTGGGACTCCGCATGCAGGACAAGGCTGACATTGAAAATGATCAGCCTGTCAGCTCTGCTGTTGTCCAGGCTGTAGTCAAAATAATAAAAAATCAATTTCAACACACACAGAACATGCACATAAGAATGGTTGGCTCAATTGTAATACCAGTGTTAAAACCAACCATTCAGTTACACATACTGCCAGGACATGTTTTTGTAACGGCCTGTAATGGTAAACAGGTGGTGATGGCCGACAGTCAACTGGTGATCGATTATACATCAGCTGCCTTTAAACATACTGAAGAATGCTATAGAGTTCTTCTGAAAGACCCACTAAAACACATTACATTATTAAAAGTGCAGCAGCAGGCAGCAAATGATCCCAGTTGTGTCATGTATTCAGCTGCAAATATGGTTGAGCTTTTGACTCCTGGAGGTAATCCAGAGTGTAAGTACAATACAAAGCTCCTAAGACCACATTTTATTCAATGCCTGGAAAATCAAACATTTACCCGATTTCCCAGGAAACGCAAGCGTCCACCACCAAAACCACCCAAACCCACATAGGCATAATTTTGGTTGGACCATCCAATTTCTAACAACTGATTTTTCATATTCACTATGCAACAAATCATATACCAAATATGAGGAGGTAAGTATTGAGTAGAGCAGCAGGCTAGAGATACCATACAGTAGAGAAACAGGAGGCGAAGGAGAGGAGTAGCATAGGAAGAGGAGTAAAGTAGAAGCAGGATAAGGGAGGAGTAAAGTGGAGGAGGAGTAGAGAAGAAGCAGGAGAGGAGTAGAGTAGAAGAAGAGTAGCAGGAATTGGAGAAGAGGTGGAGTAGAGTTGGAGTACACTAATGTAAACTACTACTACTACTAATGTAATCTAGAGTAAACTACGGTAGAGTAGAGATTAGGAGTATGGTAATAAAAATAAAAACTATAAAACATATAAAAATATAAACAAATATATATATAAAATACACATATATATATATATATATATATATATATATATATATACACATATATATTAAAAAAATAAAAATAAAAATTAGTTTGAGTAGACTAGAATTAGACTTAGAGTTAGAGTAGAGTAGGGCTGGCCAGAGAGGGATTACTTTGACGCAGTTGGCCAGCTTAAACATGTATTGCAATGCAGGTGAACTAAATATCGCTGTGTTCATGCAAAGATTGCTAGAAGGGGGCTATAGCACTGTGCAGAGGGTTCATTTAGCATTTATAAGGGTAACATATAGTCATGTGCCTTAGACACCTAGTGTGTGTGTGTGTGTGTGTGTGTTTGTATCTCTCTCAGAGATTAAGTTATGTGTAATAAAATGAAAAGACACAGGGAAAAAGTATTGAACACGTTAACTGAAGTTCAATACTTTGTAATGACAGCTTCAAGACACCTCTTGTATGCAGAAACTAGTCACATGCACTCCTCAGATGTGATTTTGGCCCACTCTTCCACACAGTCTTCTTACCTTGAAGGTTCCGTGGGCCTCTTCTAGGAAATCTGATCTTTAGTTCTTTCCATAGATTTTCTATTGGGTTCAAGTCAGGTGATTGACTGGGCCATTCTAGCAGCTTTATCTTCTTTCTTTGAAACCAAATGAGAGTTTCCTTGGCTTTGTGTTTGGGATCAATGTCTTGCTGAAATGTCCACCCTCGTTTCATCTTCATGATCCTGGTAGATGGCAGCAGATTCTTATCAGGAATGTCTTGATACATTTTTCCATTCATCCTTCCTGCAATGACATGAAGTTTGCCAGTACCATATGCTGAAAAACAGCCCCACACCATGATTTTCCCACCTCCATATTTCACTGTCGGTATGGTGTTTTTGGAGTGATGTGCAGTGCCATTTGACCTCCAAACATGGTGTGTATTATGGCATCCAAAGAGTTAAATTTTGGTCTCATCTGACCAGACTATATTCTCCCAGTATTTCACAAGCTTGTCTAAATCTTGTGCAGCAAACTTTAAATGTCTCTTTCTTTCTGGAGCTCTCCACAAGTGGTCCTTGACTCTTGGACAACCTTTTAGAAAATCCTTTTCACTCCTCTGTCAGAAATCTTGTGAGCACCACCTGGTTGTGGCTGGTTGATTGTGAAATTATGTGCTACTTCTGGTTTATGGCCCCGACAGTGCTCACAGGAACATTCAAAAATCCTTCTGTAACCACTGACATTAGTATGTTTTACAACCGTAAGGTTGCAAAGATCTTGAGAGAGCTCACTGATTTTACTGATCATAAGATGTTTCTTGTGTGACACCTTGGTAATGAGACACCTTTTTATAGGCCATCAGTTGAGACTGAACCAGCTGATATTCATTTGCACTGACAAGGGGCAGGATTGCTTTCTAATTACTGAAAGATTTCAGCTGGTGTCTTGACTTTCCATGCCTTTGTGCATCTCCCCTTCTCCATGTGTTCAATACTTCTTCCCTGTGTCATTCCATTTTATTACACATACCTTATCTCCTGAACATATTTGTTTTGGTCTCTTTGTATGTATTGATTGCATGGGTTTTTATCGAAACATGTGGTGAAAATTTCATGTCGATAGCACCTTTAGAAATACATTTACCTAAAAAAATAGTGACTTGTTCGTTATTTTGCCCGCTGCATGTAAATGTATAACTGCTGGGATTTGAGCACAGGTATATTTAATTTATATTGCATAGTGCAGGTCAGTGACCAGACTTCAACCTATAGCTATTCTACATCTTGTGTCTATTTGCCCCATATTGGCACAATATCAACTGAAGTTTTCTATAAGCATGTATTTTGCATTTTGAGTAGCGAAGAGACTGGCCAGAGAGGGGTTATGGTGATGCAGTGGACCAGCCTAAACATGTATTGCAATCTATGTGAACTAAAAATCCCTATTTTTATGCAAAGTTTGCTAGAAAGGCTGTTTAGCAGTGTGTAGAGGGTTCATTCAGAATTTTTAGTTTTCATACATAGGTGCCCCTAATGGGTGCAATGACATTCCTGTGTGCACTTGGCGGCAGGATGAGCTCAAACATTTTTAGGGGAGATATTTAGGAGCTTAGATGAAACTTTATATTTTGAAGTTGTTTTACTTTTACTAAAACTTTATTCATATCTTATAGGGAAAATCATCCAATAGAAGATAGAAATATTTTCATTCTTTCTTTCTAATGGGACACATCTCACTTACCTTCTTTTAAAGCTGATGGAGCACAAATTAATCAGACTGTTTCAAGAGCATAACATCTCAATAAAGTTATAAAAATGCATATTAGTTGATTTTTCTTTTTTTTTATATTTGTTTTACTGCTCAGCTCTCTCTTGTGACCAATGCCATATGTACACAGCCCCACTTCCAAACATCTCCACTTTTGCTAAAACTCATCCCAAGTGCACACAAGTGCAGGGTAAATATGGGCCTGCAGATAGAAGTGATTTTGTGGCTTTTCAGCCAACAGAATCTGATTTGCTAAACATAGAAAATACAGATGATTTTTATATCTTTACATGTAGATGAAAAGCTACCTGATCACTCCTCCTCTTCTGTCCATTCACAGAAGGCTTTGTATTTGCTGAATGGGTGCACATAATACATAGAGCTTGAGCGGAGAAGAGGGGTGGGCAGAGAGGCTGTATATGACTCTGAATCTGCAGGAGCTGAAAGTGCAGCATTGGAGCACCAGAATTAAGATAGGTCTATAAGGTGTCGTGCACTTTGTTGGCCTTATCCCATATAAGCTAGCACATTTTAGAAAGTGACTAAACTCCTGAAGTTTAGTTTTAAGTTAAAAAAACACTGTTTAAGCAGCTTTACATTGACACATGATTTTACATCAAACAGTAATAAGGCCCACTTGGACTGGCAGATAGAATTGGACAGTAGTTCTTTGTGGCTATCTCTGTTCTAGTTGATAGAAATTGGCCAACGACAGGACAATGTTCCATCAAGTTTCATTAGAAAATTAGAGACTGCAGATAAAATATTGGGTGTTACTGTACAGGGGCAGACTGATAACTCATGGGGCCCCCGGGCAATAGGGGATTATGGGGCCCCTGTGTCCTCGCCCACACTCAAAAAAGACTATGAAAAAAACAATGAAAGGTACCAGGGGCATCTCATGGGGCCCCATACTGACCCCGGGCCCTCGGGCAGTGCCCGAGTGCTCGATTGGTCAGTCCGCCCCTGTTACTGTATCATTAGGTGGGACTAACAAGGCAGTATAAACATAGAAAACATAAAGATGCTACAAAAGTTTGAATCTTTCCCTTTTTTTATTAACCGCACCAGACAGGACAGATAAGGTGGATAAATTGACATATCAGTCCTACATACCTTCTTCAGATCTAAGATCTCATCATACATGTCCTCCTTCTCTTTAAAGTCTGGTGTTCCCAGGATATAACCTGTCAGTTGATAAAAAATAAATGAATTCACATCAGTCATTTAGGATGTAGAACATACAGACATTTAGGGGGGTCAGTCTACCTGTTAGTTTGGTTAGATGCCAGTGAGTTTAACTACTCAATAGCCTATGTAACAGTGAGATCTCCTTTTCCATATTTCCATATGCAGCCATCTTCTCTTGTCATTTTGGGGGCATCTTAAGCTTGACATACACACAGATTTGTTTTAATTCAGCCAAATTAAACAACACGGATGGACAAATTTCCTACTGCGGCTATTGTATTCTGACAACCAGCACTGCCAGCTGATAGAATGCCTGAACAGTGTCTGCAGCTGATTGGATACAGGATAGGTCACTATGGGCCAGGGGCGGACTGACAACTCATGGGGCCCCCAGGCAATAGGGGATCATGGGGCCCCTGTGTCCTTGCCCAAACTCAAAAAAAAGGTACCGGGGGCATCTCATGGGGCCCGAGTTTCCAAATGGTCAGTCTGTCCCTGCTATGGGCAGCACTGGATATTTAAAGTGCTTGTAAACCTCATGAACAAAGCATATCCCTCTATAGTGTGTATTTGTCTCTATCCAGAGCACTGAGCGTCATTTCTGTCAGCTGCTTCATTCCTTTGCTATTAGCATAAAGAACGCTGACAGGTTTTCCTGGCACCAAGAGAAAAAAAGGTGATAGGGGAGGGATCTCCAGCAGATTGACAGCCTCAGTTCTGTTCCTATGTGCTGTTTGAAGGGGGTGTGTTCCTTCCCTCCAATCAGCTCTCCTCACTGAAATCTGCAGTGTGTAATTTCAGCTCTCTGCCCCCTTTTTTCTGAAATCTCAGACAAGCTATAAAAAGACTGTGCTTTGAATGGATGTAGAAGACACAGATAAACAGGTACAACTTATGTAAGAGGAATTGTTTCATCTCTTTACATCACCTGAGGCCAGTTTCTTCACTGGGTATATGTAAGGTTTAAATCCACTTTAAGACAATTCCATCTTAGTTAAGATTTTACAATTACCGTTACTGGAGGAGCGGGAGTATTTCAGCATCTTCATCCCGAAAGCTTCCTTGAGATACTCCGGAGTACTGCTGCCAGGATTCACCCAAGCCTGCCCATTGTCAGTGTCTGATTTCAGGGGCTGAGTCAGGCCTGTGTGGAGGAAGTAGAAGATCACAAGGAAGAAACCCATGAAGCAGTAACAGCAATGGCCACACAAACACTGCAGTGTATAAAACTACCAACATCTCCCAGTGAGATCATGTAGACTCCATGTAGATGTGAGTGACACACACAGACATCACTTTTGTCATTTACTTTCATGTTTGTCTGGAAGAAGACCTTGGGGGTTATTTACTAAAACTGCATAGTGTCAAATCTGGAGCAGGGGCGGACTGACAACTCATGGGGCCCCCGGGCAAAAGGGGATCATGGGGCCCCTGTGTCCTTGCCCAAACTCAAAAAAGCCTATGAAAAAGGTACCAGGGGCATCTCATGGGGCCTCCTACTGACCCCGGGCCCTCGGGCAGTGCCCGAGTTTCCAAATGGTCAGTCCGCCCCTGATCTGGAGCAGCTCTGCACAGAAACCAGCTTTCAGGTTTTGTTGTCAAAGCTTAACCACTTGCCCTCCAGAGGATTTACCCCCCTTCCTGACCAGGCCATTTTTTGTGTTACAGCACTGCGTTACTTTAACTGACAATTGCGTGGTCATGCAACGCTGCACCCAAAATTAATTGATGCCCTTTTCTCCCATGAATTGAGCTTTCTTTCAGTGGTATTGAATCGCCTGTGCGCTTTTATTTTTAGAGCTATTAAAAAAATGACTATTTTGAGAAAAATAAACGTGTAAATTAATTGGTTTACGTGAAAGTTATAACGTTTACAAATGGCGGTATATATATTGGGATTTTTTTCTTATTTCTACTACTAATGGCGATGATCAACAATTTATAGCGGGACTTCGGAACTACGGAGGGCATTCTGATACTGGGGGGAACTGACTTGGTGTCACTGGAGATGTACCACCAATACAGTGATCAGTGCTAAAAAAAAAAGCACTGACAGTACACTAATGGCACTGGGCAGGAAGGGGTTAACATGAGGGGCGAAAAAAGGGTGAACTGTGTGCTGTTTTACTAAGTATTGTGTCTGTGTGCTTCACTGTAAGCACACTGCTCTGCACAGCTATCCAAAGCAGTGTGCAAGAGCTGACAGGGAGGAGAACTGTTTTCCTCCCCATCGGAGATGCTCGGCAATCACCGGGCACCGGAGAGTAATCACCGGCCGGGACATGGTGATTGACAGCCATGGCCGCGAATAGTGGTGCATGCGCCCCCTACCTGGAAGTGCTAAATCACGTATATATGTGATTTTGCGCACCCGTGCAGCTCTGTAGCACTATTTCTGCTATAGGGCGGTCAGGAAGCAGTCAATTGAACAAGCTAAAGTGAGAAGCTGATTGGCTACCATGTACAGCTGCACTAGATTCGGAGTGCTCCAGTTTTAGTACATCCCCCCTTGTAATTATTTTTCTATTGTAGTCAAAGTCATTTTTAATAAATCTTCAGGTTTTTTTTCTGCATTTCATAAATGGTCAAATGGAATAAAAATAATCTGTTTTTACTTTACACAATATAATACTGCATTCCAAACTATCTGATTGCATCTTTTTTTATGCAACTTTGAAAACAAACAGCTGAATGTGAATGAAAGGTGCACTCACTCTGGGCACAGCTGAACTGAATCATGACCAAGTTCCATTGTCCCCCCTCCCCCCACTCCTGCACTGGTCTGCACTCACACTGGGCTAATAGCACGTGTTCCCAGGCGTACTTTCATCATCTCTGCTAACCAGACCACAGTAAACCCCGCTTCTGTGCTCAGTTATCTATGGAAGGTTCTGGGCTTGGCCACGATTTACACTCACACTGAAGCAAACTTAAGCAGACCCAGGGGCGGACTGACCATTTGGAAACTCAGCTGTCATTTACAGTGATCGGTGATCTGCTGTGTCTCAGGGACACAGCGAACCACCGATCACTACGCCGCACGCACCCGAGGGAGCGCATGCACAGTTAGAGTGGGAGGACGCCAAATGACTTCCTCTCAGAACAAGAGAACTGCTGCCCTCCCATCATTATATGGTGGGCAGAAGGCAGTTAAAACACAAAGGCAGCACAGTGGCTAAATGGTTATCACTTCTGCCTGGCAGTACTAGGGTCGTTGGTTCAAATCCCAACCACGCCACCACCTGCCTGGAGTTTGCATGTTCTCCCTGTACCTGCGTGGGTTTCTTCTGGATACTCTGGTTTCCTCCCACCCTCCCAAAGACAAGCTGCTAGGTTAATTGGATCCTGTCTAAATTGGTCCTAGTATGTGTATGTATGTACCCCTTGAGGGTTAGGGACTTATGTGAATGTACAATATATACACAAGTTCTGTGAAGCCCTCAGAGATTTGTTAGAGAACATGAGTGAACAAACAGCATCATGAAGTCCAAGGAACACACCAGACAGGTCAGTGATAAAGTTGTGAATACGTTTAATGCAGGGTTAGGTTAAAAAAAAAATATATCCCAAGCTTTGAACATCTCATGGAGCACTGTTCAATCCATCATTGAAAAATGGAAAGAGGATGGCACAACTGCAAAGCTACCAAGACATGGACAGTCACCTAAACTGACAGGCCGGGCAAGGAGAGCATTAATCAGAGAAGCAGCCAAGAGGCCCATGGTAACTCTGGAGAAGCTGCAGAGATCCACAGCTCAGGTAGGAGAATCTGTCCACAGGACAACTATTAGTCATGCACTCCACAAATCTGGCCTTTATGGAAGAGTGGCAAGAAGAAAGCCAGTGTTGAAAGAAAGTCATAAGAAGTCCCATTTTCAGTTTGCGAGAAGCCATGTGGGGGACACAGCAAGCATGTAGAAGAAGGTGCTCCGGTCAGATGAGAGCAAAATTTAACATTTTGGCCTAAAAGCAAAACGCTATGTGTGGCAAAAAACGAACACTGCATATCACCCTGAACACACCATCCCCACCGTGAAACATGGTGGTGGTGGTGGCAGCATCATGTTGTGGGTTTGCTTTTCTTCAGCAGGGACAGGAAAGCTGGTTGGAGTTGATGGGAAGATGGATGGAGCCAAATACAGGGAAATCTTAGAATAAAACATGTCTGCAAAAGACTTGAGACTGGGAAGGAGGTTAGCCTTCCAGCAGGGCAATGACCCAAAACATACAGACTGAGCTACAATGGAATGGTTTAGATCAAAGCATTTTCATGTGTTAGAATGGCCCAGTCAAAGTCCAGACCGAAATCCAATTGAAAATCTGCGGCAAGACTGGAAAATTGCTGTTCACATATATTCCACATCCAATCTGACAGAGTTTGAGCTATTTAGCAAAACAAAAGAGTGGACAAATATTTCACTCTCTAGATGTGCAAAGCTGGTAGAGACATACTGTACCAAAAACCACTTCAGCTGTAATTCCAGCGAAAGGTGGTTCTACAAAGTATTGACTCAGGGGGGCTGAATACAAATGCACGCCACACTTTTCACATATTTATTTGTATAAAATTTTGAAAACCATTTATCCTTTTCCTTCAACTTCACTATTATGCTTCACTTTTTGGTGGTCTATCACATAAAAACCCAGTAAAACACATTTATGTTTTTGGTTGTAACATGAAAAAATGTGGAACATTTCAAGGGGTATGTACATTACAGCGGCCGAGCATTGTAGCTGGGTGGATGGAACCTGATGGGGTCTCAGAGGCACTAGTTCCCCATCAGGTCTGCTCCCCTTGTGACTAGGCAGTGGAAGCCTAGTCAATATACAGCCTGCTGTCAATCACAAGGAGAGAGCAGCCTTTAGGCTGCATTCATGATTCAGCGTTTTGTACTTTGAAGTTACTAAAAAGCTCAAACATAAAAAATCAATTGTTCTCTATGGTGCCTGTTCACACCTGATCGTGCAAAACAGGCACCATAGAAAATTATTGTTTTTTTTTAAGTTTTAGCTTTTTTGGAGCTTCAAGCTACGAAACCCTCATGTGTGAATGCAGCCTAATGGGGAACTAGCCCCGCAGCTTCCCCCATCAGGCTTTGCCCACGGTCAGTGTCACTGGTTGCTAGGAGGCTGTCAGCTGTACATTCTTTTTTTAACAGTTGTGTTTATTGAAATCGTACAAAAGTACAACAAAGCAAGGTATATAAGAACAAGCAAACTTATGGCAGTCAGTAAACAGACAATACACATGGAATTCCAACGCTAGAGATCATACAGAGTCAACCGGTCATCCTGAGTTCGATTATAAAAACATACATAATATACAGTTGATGTCCCTCACCCATCAAAGAAGATTTAGGAAAAAGATCTAAGAGCATAAGTTGTAGCAGAAAAGAAAAGAACTGATAAGATAGAAAGGGGGAAAAAGAGGAGGGGGGAGAAAAGAAAAAAGGGAAAAGGAGGGCATTACAGGGGGGGAGGGGAGGGTTAGGGGAGGGTGGGGAGAGGAGGGTTAGTGGGGGGTGGGGAGAGGAGGGGAGGGCGTGGGAGGGAAAGAAGGGGTCAAAGAGGAAAAGCAAACCATAAACATAAACAATAGCCAAGCAAATAAACAATATGAACTGTGCACCGTGACCAGAACAGACGCCCAGTAATATAAAAGCAGCTTAGGAAGTGCCAGGCCACCACGATCAATAGGAAGGTGCAGAGTGAAGCAAAAAAGTCTAGGGGTCCTCCCAGGCCAAATAAACCCAGAGATGATGCCATCCACACGACGGGAGAAGGATTGAGGGATCTGCACCGGTGTATGCCAAAAAAATACGTAGATAAACTTAGGTAAAAATATAATTTTAAAAAGATTAACCCGGCCTATGGTGCTAATCAGAAGGGAAGACCAAGCATTACATTTAACCTGCAACTGCTGCACAAGGGGATGAAGATTGTACGCTAGGTACTTCTTCAAGTCACACTGCACCGTTATTCCTAAGTATTTAAATTGAGAGACCGATTTAATAGGGGTGAAGGAAACATCAGGCAAAGCCCCTGCGGAAGAGGAAACAGTATGGACTTCTCCCAATTAATGCGTATTCTGGAGTAGCTGCCGACATGATTGATAAGACTCAGCTCCTCTCTAAGAGACAAATTAGAGTCCATCAGTCCCTCAAATATAAGAGAATGTCATCCTCATACAGGGAAACCCTATCCTCCCGTCGCCCACCGGTAGGCCGTGTAAGGAATTGGAAGGGCGGATCAGGCAGGCCAAAGGTTCAATCGCCAGGGCAAACAAGCCCAGCGAAAGTGGACAGCCCTGCCGAGTGCCCCTATAGAGAGCAAAAGGGGGGGGAAGGATATTATTAGTACCTACTCCCACAAGCGGTGCACTTTACAGACACCTGATCCACGAAATGAAGTGAGGGCTAAATCTGAAGCGGCGCAGAGTTTCCCAAAGATACTCCCACAGAACCGAATCGAAGGCATTCTCGGCGTCCAGGGACAGCACCACCCCAGGGTCATCCCTGTCGTAAGCCGCAGAAATATGGGCGAGCAGTCTCCGTATGTTAAGATCCATACTTTTCCCTAGCATAAAACCTGTCTTATAGTGGTGGAGCACCACAGAGATAACCCAGTCTCTCAGCCAGCACCTTAGCGAGTACTTTCGCAACAGTATTTAGCAGGGAGATCGGCCGATAGGAGCAGCAGTGAGTCGGGTCCTTCCCGGTCTTCAAAATCACCACTATCACCGCTTGAAGCATATCCAAGGGGAGAGTTCCTGGCTCAAGTAGTGCGTTAAAAAGTGTTTGAAAACGGGGAGCCATTTGCTCAATGTACATTTTATAGAATTCAATTGAAAAGCCATCCGGGCCCAGCGTCTTGCCAGATTGAAGAGTACCAATCGCATGCTGGATCTCTTCCAAGGAAATCGGTGCCTCCAACCGCTCCCTCTGGACAGCAGAGAGAGAAGGCAGGTCAGCATGATCCAGATAGTGGGACAGATCCTGTGACCTGAAGGCAGCTCTGGAGGAATACAAACCTGCATATTAGTCGTCAAAACGCCGGTTGATAGAGAGTGGATCAAGGATTCTAAAACTGTCTTCGGCCTGTATCAGGGCAATATTGGGAAGGGGGGATTGTTCCCTAGCCATCCAAGCTAGCAGGCGGCCCGCTTTATCACCCTGTTCAAAAATTTTGATGCAGCATAGCCTTCCTGGAGGCAGCAGTACATAACAATAAAGAGTCCCTAATAGCCAGTTGTAAGTCGTGATGACTAACGGAACTTGGATTGAGCACATAACTGGATTCAGCTTCCTGCACCCTCCGGTCCACCAAATCCACTTCCACCCGCCGTCCAGTCTGCAGCCCCCTATCACAGTCCGATACTGATCCCTAAGAGTAGCCTTACAAGCCTCCCATGTAGTAGTAGATGCAGCAGTATTCTCATTAGAGTTCCAGTAATGCACCAACGCCTCCCCTATAGGGGGTTCTACATCAGGATCAGTGATCCAATACTGAGATAACCGCCAGACCTTTTCCCCCAGGGCATCAGTAATGCTTAATTTAAGGAGTGGACATGATCAGAAATCCCTCGTGGAAGGATGGAAATCTCCCAAACCCTTGCTAAAAGTGCAGGTGTAAAATAGCATAGGTCAATTCTAGACATAGTTCTATGTGATGCTAAGTGACAAGTATATGCCCTGGTCCCAGGATTTTTCCACCTCTATACATCTGTGAACTGGTAAAGCTCAGCCCACTTGGCCAACTCTGATTTCCCGCTAGCATCAGGAGATAATTTATCCACACTGCAGTCCGGAGTAAAATTAAAATCACCAGCAAGAAGAACATGGGATGTGGGATAGGAGGCCAGGAGCCGGTCCAAGGCAGCCAACGAGCGTGTGAAGGCAGGAGGCGGAAAATATAGCCCCACAATTAGCATTTCAAAGCAGTTAATCATCGCATGAATTATAACGTATTTACCCTCGGGATCCAGCCTGAGATTAAGGAGAGTGAATAGCAATGATTTGTGTATAAGGACACTAACTCCTCGAGCATAAGAAGAGTATGTAGCGTTATAATAATGACCAACCCAAGCACTCTTGAGGTCCAGTACCCTACGGCCCATTAAATGGGTTTCTTGCAAAATACAAATATGTAGAGCATAGGATTTGAGAAATTGGAAGACCAAGGAGCGCTTAAAGGGATATTTGAGGCCCCCGCACATTCCAGGAGATACATTTCAAATCAGGAAATGACATAAAATAAATATTGGAGAACTCATTTGTAACCACTCAGGCTTAACCCTGGGGAAAAAAACATAGAGCTGTAAACCAGACATCAGAAGGATCAGTATACTAGCTGGATAGACCAAAGCACATAAAAAGTCAAATGCACCTTGCACAGAGAAAAAAAACAAAAAACTCCCAAAAAACATTTAAGAAAAAAACCCTCCCCTCACCCCCCTCCCCGACCCCCCTTCCAAAACTGGGAGAGTCATACTTCCCTGAACAAAAACAGGCAACAGGCCATAGGGATGTCCATGGACCAAGTACATAGAGCAAGTCAGAAGAGCTCACATGTCATAGAGATGCTGTCTCATAGATAATAGAGTATATCACTCGGCCATGGCCTAGGGCTCTAATTTAGATTAAAACTTGGGAGACGGATGGTCCGGGAACAGAGGTAGCAGAACGACTAATCTTCCAATGATGCAACAAGATCACCGCTGAGATCGTAGGGTTTCCAATCAGGATGCTGCCTCCTCACGCAGTGATGAAGCGCTTGGTTTCACCATCTTGAACTCTGAACTTCGCAGGGAACAACATGCCATAAGTGAGACCTTTTGCACGTAGTTGAGCCTTAACAGCATCAAAAGATCGGCGTTGCTGTTGGGTATCGACGAGTAGTCAGGAAACAACATTTTCATAGCGCAGTTCCCCCTGGACCCTGACTGCCCTCAGCGCCATATCTCGATCATGGTAGCTAGCAGCATAAAAATAAAAGTGCAGGGCGGCGAACTAGGCGGGCCCCTGGCTGCTGGCATTCCATGGGTTCTCTCGACCACAAAGAAGCTGGAAAAGGTGGCTCTAGGCAGCAAGGAGCAAAGAAGGATCTCGGTAAACCGAGGCAGATTGTCACCCTCTGTCCCCTCAGGAAGATCCTGCTGTGATTCTCTGCATCCTCTGCTTTTGTCTCGAGGTATTTGATATTAACCCGCAGGGTATGCATCACTGCCGAATGGTCGCGGATGGTGTCCTCTGCATCACTAACACGCTGTTTGACCGCTGCAACTCGGCCCCAAATTGTTTCAAGATCCCTCCGGATCAGCCCCACATCAGTCTGTAGGTGTTCTATGTTCATGGTGAGCACCGCCTGACAGTTGGTAATCGCCGTCATGAGAGAATTAAAGTCCGCCGGCGCAGCAGGTGGGTTGGGCTCTTGGGAGGGGGATGCGGCCATGGTGGCACCTGCTTTAGCCCCCGAGGGCTTACCAGTCTTCACAGCCTGTGTAGTTTTGGTTCTTCTGCCATCAGTCACAGGCTTTCCCCTAGTCATCCCCAATATTCCTTCTCATCGGCTGAAAGAATGGTTACTACAACAATTGGCGTGGAACACTGATAGCTGGCCCCCACATATGACTGAATAAGTATAAACCAGGTGGAAGCTGAACCCACATCAGAGGGAAGCAACTCTGCCCATGGTATCGCAGGATATTAGCACATCAAGGGGGAGGGAATATATGAGCTGTGGCATATAGTGGGGCCCCTCGAACAGGTACAGGTGGCACAGGTAGTGCAGGGATGGATGCCTGACAGATCCCAAGCTCAAACCAGGAGACAACCAGGGCACAGATCTGCCAGGGCCCCTCAGAGGATTAAGTATTAAAATCTTCAGTGGGGGGGCTGCACAGACAGCACCAAGGTTCCCCCTCCAGGCAGCAGCCACCCCTCCAGGATCTCCCAGACCAGGCCAAGCCCCCTCTCCCCCTGGGGGAATGCACGGGCTCCCCTGAGCACAGTCTCCAGCAGGTGGCAAGTCTCCAGACCAGGATGCAGTGGTCAATGGAGGGCACCACCCTCCCCCAGGCAGCATCTTACCTACCCGGTATCCGATCAGCAGGGTCTCAGCGCCCGGATGTGACACAGGCAGGGTCCGGTCCTCTCGGAGGCCACGTAGGTCACGAACCTCCGGCTCCATGGATGGGGGTCAAACAAAACCCGATTCGCCTCTCCAGGCAGAAGAGCAGGTCCACATGGATCCCCAGTGTCGGCAGGATCCCATGATACCCAGGATGGAGTCGGATGCTGTATGGAGGCAACAGAGCTCTCTAATAAGCAGCCGCTCTGGTCGCCATCTTGGACACACACCCCAGCTGTACATCCTTAACCGTTTCAATACCGTGCAATTTTACACCTTCCTGCCCAGGCCATTTTTCAGGTTTCAGCGCTCTCACACTTTGAATGACAATTGCGCGGTCATAGAACACTGTACCCAAACTAAAATTTTATAATTTTCTTCACACAACTAGAGCTTTCTTTTGGTGGTATTTAATCACCGCCGGGGTTTTTATTTTTTGTTAAATTAACAAAAAAAGACCAAAAATTTTGAAAAAAAACCCACATTTTTCTTTGTTTCTGTTATAAAAGTTTACAAATAAATAATTGCTTTTCATAAATTTAGGCCGAGATGTATTCTGCTACATGTCTTTGGTGAAAATAACCCAAATTAGGATGTATTTTTTAGTTTGTAGGAAAGTTATAGAGTTCACAAACTATGGTATAGATCTGAATATTGATCAATCCTGAAGTACTGACAGCCAATCTAATTTCTTGAGGTCCAAGAATGTCAGAATAGTACAGATATCCCCAAATGACCCCTTTTTGCAGAGTAGACAGTCTGACGTACTTCATAAGAGGCATGGCGAGTTTTTTGAAGTTGTATTTTTTTGTCATAATTTTTCGGAAAATGAAAAAATTAAAAAAATTATTTTCACTATTTTTTTTTTTACATACTATCACCAGTGCAGTACAGCGTCATCATATAACTGGCATGGCGGTGAACAGGGACACTGACTGGTGACAGTATGAAAAAAAAATATATATATTCTTTTTTTTTTATTATTATATTTAATTTTTTATTACATTTTTTTTTATTTTTTTTAAGATTTTTTTTTCATATTTTACTATGACCAAAGTAGTACAATGTTACCATAGTTACATTGTACTACTTTGGGGAAGTGATCAGTATTTTTTTTTTTTTTTTTTTTACACAATTTGCTTATAGCAAAGAATTACTTTGCTATAAGCAAGCATTTACCTGAATGAAATCGATTCATTCAGCTTTTTTTTTCTTTTTTTTTTTGTGCTTAGCTGTAATTTGGTCACAGCTAATCACATGACATGTGCATGTGATTAGCTGTGACCATTCACAGCTAGGCACTAGTATACAATGGATGGCATCATGAATGAAGCCATCCATTGTATACAACTGTCATGTGACCTGCTGTGATTGGTCACAGCAGGTCACATGGTACCAGCAACAGGAGCCGGTACTCGGATCTGTCATCGGCCGTGTCCGAGGTGCACGGCCGGTGACAGATCGCACTGCTGCGCCGCTCTGCATTAGCGCAAACGGCGCATGTGCGGGAGCACGCCAAATGGCGTGTACCCGGAACGGAGAGACACTTCTGAAGCCGCCAAACGGCCATTGGCCGGGCGGCTAATGGTTAAACAGTGACAGGTGGGGAGGGGAGCAGGTAGCATTGGCAAAAATGGCACTTGCTACATCAATTTACAGTTGGTCTTAATTATCTCCAGTTTCATTATCTAGGAACTGGAGGTAATTACTCTTGAATTTGGCTCTGTAATAGTGCAATTTAATAAGTAAAATAGTGCAGCGCTAAAACTATGATTCAACAGAAAAAAGAGAATATTAAATAACAAACTGATAATGTAATATAAATAAAAGTTCAATATGAATGCCATTCTGTGTGAATGTAAGGTGGCAAGTAACTGGTTAAGATTCAGTGGTGGTGTTCCAAGAAATACGGTAAGATTACGCTCTCACCAGATGTGTAATATATATACGCATTAAAGTATCACATCCAGGGTTTCCTCATCAGGTAAAGGTCTGGTCAGGGGCGTAGATAATCCTCCCTCAGGGTTATGGTCAGCAATGCCCGGTAACAGATTAAACGGATCCAGGTAACCAGAGGTCCCTTTAAGGGATAGGTAGGTGAGGAGCCCGCTTACAGGGAACTCCCTTCTCTGGATATAGATGGTCACATATCCAACCCCGATCAACTTCACAAGCGCACTAGACAGGGTTGCCCTCTATCTCCTTTACTTTTGAACTTGGCCCTGGAACCAATAGCACGCTTCCTCTTATTTCACTCTGACCTTCATGGCATCATAATCAGGCAGCAGGAGTTGAGGCTTGCCTTTTCTGCAGACGACATTCTAATTTTTACCTCGCACCCATCCCTCGACCTACCATACATTCAACATATTTTCTCCTAATTCGCCTTTGCTCAGGGCTTTGCATAAATTTCTCTAAAGGTGAGGTGCTTCCACTGTTTCATTCCCGCCTCCCGGTATGGACGCAAAACTCAATCTTTAAAATTGCTACCAAGTATATCACTTATATAGGCATAAAGATAGGGAAATTAGCTTCATCTGAATATGCGCTAAACTATACGCCCATGATCGCTAAAATTATTGGGGAATTGGAAATGTGGAAGGACCTACTGCTTTCACTCCTGGACAGATCACACCTTTTTAAGATGGTGAGTTTTCCGAAACTTCTCTGTCTTCAAACTATACCTCTTCTCCTTAAACACAGTGACATAACGAGGCTACATCAGGAAATTTAAACAATTTTATGGAAAGGCAAACGTCCCCGTATAGCACTTGCTAAATTATTCCTACCACGAAGCAAGGGAGGCTCCGGTCTCCCGAACGTACAAGCATATAATCTTTCATGTCTGATTCGTATAGGTCTAGACTGGCTCACCCAATCCTCCAAATATTCCAATTACCACATTGAATCTGCACTAGCACATCCCTACAATCTCTCAGCCTTATTACATTCCAATGTTACCTCTCTGCCACCCCACCTAAAGCACAATTCACTCATCCGCGATACCGTTAATACATGGAGGGAAGTCAGGCGTAACCTGGGGGTCTCTCCGTGGCTCTCTCGCTTTCTTCCTATTCACCACAACCCTTCCTTTTCTCCCCCGCAATCCCATGATGCTTATGACACTTGGCTAAACCTCTCAACAGCGTCCTACAAACCTATGGGCTACCAGCACATCACTTTTTCTATATGCTTCAAGTAAGGAACTTTGTCAACTCCATTGCACCCATTAAATCTACTAGATTTCAGTCGACATTTTATTGATGTCTTGGCAAACTCTCGAAAATATAAAATATCAAACATATACAGAACGCTGAACCTCCTATACGTCAAACCTTTTGAGACACTCAATGCTGTGAAATCCTGGGTCAAAGATTTCGATAATACATTTACAGCTGAACAATTACTGTCAGGCTTCAATTCCACATGTGCCTTCAACCACAACGAATTCTGGCGTGAACAACAATTTAAGATTCTCCATCGTGCTTACATGCCCTGTCTCTACTCAAAAAATTACCCGGCTCTGTCTAGGTGCCCTCTATGCGGGACTCAAAAACCATCACTACAACACAGATTCTGACTATGCTTTGCTATTTCCACATTCTGGAAGCAAGTGGTCAACTACATATCCGTTATCACTACCTACCGACTACCCATCTACCCGCTACCGCTCCTCTTCGGCTATATGGAACAGCCAGTCATTGGTCTCTTCTCCTCCCAAACGTCATCCTTCAGAAATAACAAACCTTGGATATCTACATGTCTCCTAATAGCAAGACTAGCCATTCTCCGAAAATGGGTTTCCAACTGCTCTCCAACCATGACGAACATCAAACAAGAGGTCAACTCCCTTCTACGTCTTGATAGACTCAATCTAATCACCTTCCCTACCACTTCAAAAGAGCCCCATTACTTTTGAAAGTGGAATTCCTATATTACAGGATCCCTATCCGCACAGGAGCAGGCATTCTTTCTCCAGAATTCTAGCCTATTAAGTCGACCAGTGAAACCTCCCACGAATCCGGTGGTATCGGAACTATCATCTAGTTGACTAGTTGACTTTGGTAACAATTGCTAAGCTGTTATAGTGCAATGTTCTACTTCCACTGACCTTCTCCTCTTCTTCCATTTATTTCCTTTCTATTTTCACCTCAACTGTATCTTGACCCTCTGTTTAATTTGTCAATTTAGGCTCATATACCCACTTGGCAATATCATTATACCATAGACCCACATCAGGCAACTGGAGGGTGATACCTCCTCTACATTACTCATGGCGGAACCCGTAACCACTAATCACTGAATTCCATTTCTCCTTTCTTCTTCCCCCTCCTTCTTTCATTTCTCTCTAGTCTACCTAGGTCCCAGGGTAAAATCTCCCTACTCCTCTATATTCCTTTACTCCAGCTCTCATATCCTTCCTATCACCATTCATCAACAATCTCACCCACTCCGACTATTTTATCTGCTCATAATCCCCCCCCCCCTCATTTTTTCTGTCTTCTTGCTCTACTTCTCTCCTACCCTTTTTACCTACTCCCAGCCCTCAAGCTCTCGGATATTTCCTCTCTCTTTACCTTCTTTTGACATGTTATTGATGTTTAACAGATGACATCTGCGTACATCTTAACCATCCAACATTAACTACTGGCAAATCACATCATCATTTCACTTCCCGAACGCATAATTCCTACTGGCTATTATTTCTCTCTTTTCTATACACAAGCTATTTGCCCACCACTTCCTCACACTACTTTCCTCGCTACTCACTTACGCAAACTTTATACCTTATATCATATAAACGCCCTTTCGCAACTGCTCCCATTACGCTAAAGGCATCCTATTTGCCGCACCATTAGCTCTCTGACTAGATATGATGTAGCATTTGTGTCATAACTGTCTCACCATTTTTTTTTGTCTTACCTTGTTAAAACCCAATAAATATTCTTTAAAAAAAAAAACACAAAATTATCTCCTCATGGTAATTTAAAGTCTGCATTTTTGTTTGATTTGGATTTATTAATAACTGATAGATGTGGTACTAGGCTGGCACCTATTTAACCAGTTGAGCTCCAGAAGGTTTTACCCCCTTCATGACCAGGCCATTTTTTTCTATTTGGCACTGCACTACTTTAACTGGCAATTATGCGGGCATGCAACACTGTACACAAATGAAATATTTATAATTTTTTCACACAAATAGAGCTCTCTTTTGGTGGTATTTGATCACCACTGGGTTTTTTCTACTATATAAACAAAAAAAGACCATATATTTTGGAAAACTTTACTGATATTCTATACTCTGAAACATATCCAATAAAAAGAAAATCAATTTTTTTTTCATAAACTTATGCTAAAATCTATTCTGCTACCTGTTTTTGTTCAAATAAAATCCCAAAAGGTATATATTATTTGGTTTGTGTGAAAGTTATAGTATCTACAACGATGGTGTACATATACTGGAATTTACGCAGCTATGACGCTATACTGGTAATGGCAGTGATCAGTGACTTATAATGGGACTGTGATAGTGTGACAGGCAGACGCTGGCTGGGGGAGGGGGATGGGACACCGAACTCAATAGTGACACGGATAGTGTTCAGTGCTAGTTCTGTACACTATCACTGTGCTAATGACACTGGCTTGGAAGGGGTTAACATTTACAGGCAATCAAAGGGTTGTGTGGTGCCTGTTATGTGCTGCTTTTATAGATCTTGCTGTTTTTTTCTCCCTGCTTTTCAAGCAGAAGAAACAGCCAGATCACTCCTCTGTTGACAGAGTCCTGTGTTTTTGTCAACACAGGACTCTGGGCTGTGAATTGACAGCTGATCAGCAGGTTTCAGCTAAAATTATTGGCTGAAACCTGTTGACAATATTGCCAACAAAAAAGTGTCCAATCACAGCGCAGGTCAGCAGGGGGCACGCATGCAAGCACCCACGGACCTTGAAAATGCCAGTCACGCGTATATACGGGACTGAGCCCGCCCTCTCTGCGGCGAGAGGTTAGTTAGTGCTGAGTAAATCAGTCTCACCATCACAGACTAAGCATTGTCACTTGACTCATTAGAAAAAGTAGATCTTTTTTTTTGAACAACCTTACCGTTGCTGTATATTATGGAACATCAAGTATGTATTCATGCACACGAGTTACTGAACTTTAATAAAGGCAAATGTAGAAAATGATTCCATGTGTTGTACTGCTGTCTGCTGGCTAAACGGTTATCACTTCTGCCTGGCAGTACTAGGGTTGTCAGTTTGAATCCCAACCACGGCTCCACCTGCCTAGAGTTTGCATATTCACCCTGTGCCTGCGTGGGTTTCCTCCCAAACTCCAATGACATGCTGGCAGGTGAATTGGATCCTGTCTAAATTGGCCCTAGTATGTGTATGTATGAATGTAAGTTATGGACCTTAGATTGTACGCCCCTTGAGGGTTAGGGACTGATGTAATGTACAATATATATGCAAAGCGCTGCATAAATTGATGGCACTATATGGGCTTCTTCACACTTGACTTCTTCCCAAGCGCCCCCATAGCGTTATACAGGCATTTTAAGCGTTTAAAACGCTCTCCAAACGCCCTGTACATGGTTTTATAGGCGTTTGACAGGCGTTAAAACCACACCACAAACGCCTATAATGAACCTAATGGTAGTAACTCCCCACAAATGCCTGCCAGGTGTTTGAGGAGCGTCACCATAGACTTGAATGGGAAGCGTTGAAAGGCTTCAACTCCTCCTGACTGGACATCAGGCGTCAATTTTGACACTTCACTGTGAACAGCAATGTGTGCTGCCATGTGTATAATTTTCATAGGCGTTTGAGGAGCGTTAAAAACACCCTTCAAACATCTGCTTTCACCTTGTGTGAACTGAGCCTATAGGTACCTGTAATAAATAAATGAATTAAAATAATAAAAACACAAGCTGTTCACAAACATACATATAAAACCTTATCTCTACTTTTCCATGGATCTAGCATTAATACATGAAATATATGATGATCTAGAAGTAGTACAGCATTGGAAGACTGTTACTTTTGGCATACGGTGGCACACAGGACCACCAATCTCTATTAGTGGTGGACCAGCTTTGACACCCCCTTCTACACAAGAAAATGGTGCGGCCTCAAAGGAAATTAAGTCTCAGAGGACATTTCATGGCCAATTCTGACCTTGTTCTGCAACATATAAAGGAGCGTACAGCCATTGACATGATAGGCATAGGGAGACACTTTATTTTAGGACGGTGTATTTTCCTAATCTGCATACTTGGGCCAGGTCAGTGACTTTGTATATACTGAAGACAGATGGTCAACATTACAGCTATGTGCCATGTGTCATTCCTTCAGAACTCTGTGCCGCGGCTGGGACTCCCACGTGCATGCGCGGGAGTGGAGTCATCTCAGCTCGGCCATTCAAGCAGCCACAGCACGGGAACCCGGAAGGAAGACCAGGTGAAGATGGAAGCCTCTGCAGCTGTGACAGCATGCCGCTGGAGGGCATCATTTCAAGATAAGTCTTTACTAATGTGCTAGTATGCGATGCCTACAAGCACATTATGCCCTTACCTTGCAGGAGGAAATTTTTTCTTTTTCTCACTTTACTACCTCTTTAGCCACTTCAATACCAGGCACTTTTACCCCCTTCGTGCCAAAGCCAATTATCAGCTTTCAATATTGTTGCACTTTAAATGACAACTGCGCGGTCATGCAACACTGTATCCATAAAAAAAGTTTTAGCACTTCTTTTCACGTAAATAGAGCTTTTTATGGTGATATTTATTCACCACTGAGTTTTTTATTTTTTGCTAAATAAAAAAAAAAAAACCAAAACGAGGGGTTCGAGGGCCCTGCTCTTTCGAGCTTACAATCTAGGAATATATATCTGGCAATCGATCAATCCTGATGTATTGACGGCCAATCTCATTTCTTCAGGCCCGAAAACGCAAGGACAGTACAAATACCCCCCAAATGACCCATTTTTGGAAAATAGGCAGCCAAAGATATTTAGTAAGAGGCATGACAAGTTTTTTGAAGTTGTAAATTAAAAAAAAAATAAATATATATATATATATATATATATATATATATATAGTTGTGTTCAAAATAATAGCAGTCAGACATCACTAACCTTATCAATCACTGTTTTTGGTAGAAATTATATTTCTACATAGCAAATAATTTACTAGCAGGTGTAGTAGAGTAATAGAAATCCAACAGACCCAACAGTCATGACATGCATGCTGCTGATTCTGTGTAATTGAATAAGAAATTGAAAGGGGCATGTTCAAAATATTAGCAGTGTGGAGTTCTATTAGTGAGGTCATTCATTCTTTGAAAAACAGGTGGCAATTATTGCCCTTATTTAAGGAAGGAAGGCAGCAAATGTCGTACATGCTGGTTACAGTGCATTTTTCTCTGAACTTCTGAGGAAAATGGGTCGTTCAAGACATTGTTCAGAAGAACAGCGTACCTTGATTAAAAAGTTGATTGGAGAGGGGAAAACATATAAAGAAGTGCAGAAAATGATAGGCTGCTCAGCTAAAATGATCGCAAATGCTTTAAAATGGCAACCAAAACCTAAAAGCGAAAAACTACCATTCGAATGGATAGAAGAATATCCAAAATGGCAAGGACTCAGCCAACAATCAGCTCCAGGAAGATCAAAGAAGGTCTAAAGTTACCTGTGAGTACTGTTACAATTAGAAGATGCCTATGTGAAGCCAAGCTATCTGCAAGAAGCCCCCGCAAAGTCTCACTGTTGAAAAAAAGACATGTGCTGAAGAGGTTACAATTTGCCAAAGAGCACATTGACTGGCCTAAAGAGAAATGGCGCAACATTTTGTGGACTGATGAAAGTAAGATTGTTCTTTTTGGGTCTAGTGGCCGGAGACAGTTTGTCAGACGACCCCCAAACACTGAATTCAAGCCACAGTGCACTGTGAAGACAGTGAAGCATGGTGGTGCAAACATCATGATATGGGGATGTTTCTCATACTACGGTGTTGGGCCTATTTATCACATACCAGGGATCGTGGATCAGTTTGAATACATCAGAATACTTGAAGAGGTCATGCTGCCTTATGCTGAAGAGGAAATGCCCTTGAAATGGGTGTTTCAACAAGACAACGACCCCAAACACACCAGTAAACATGCAACATCTTGGTTCCAGACCAACAAGATTGACGTTATGGAGTGGCCAGCCCAATCCCCAGATCTTAATCCGATAGAATACTTGTGGGGTGACATCAAAAATGCAGTTTCTGAGGCAAAACCAAGAAATAGAGAAGAACTGTGGAATGTGGTCCAATCATCCTGGGCTGGAATACCTGATCACAGGGGCCAGAAGTTGGGTGACTCCATGCAACACAGATGTACAGCAGTTCTCAGAAACAGTGATTATACAACTAAATATTCATTAAGTGATTCAAAGGAAAGCAAAATCTTCAAACATTTTTCAGTTTATATAGTGAATGTTTGAGTTTGTAAAGAAGAATACAAACACTGCTATTTTTTGAACCGTCTAATATTCACTTTTCTTCAATTTTTTTAGAGGAACAACACAAATGTGATATATTTTTCTTCATATTTTGATTTGGAATAGAATGTGTAGTGTTCCCAATGCATTTGTGTGTATGGAAATAAAATCTATTAGAAGGATTTTGAGCTTTATTCACTTTTTTCAGCACACTGTTATTATTTTGAACACAACTGTATATATTTTACATATTGTCACCAGTCCATTACAGTGTTATCATATAACCGGTGTGGCGGTGATTAGGGAGTCTGACCTGGTGGCAGTATGTAAAAAAAATAAAAAAAATAAATATATAATTATTTTTTAAAAAAATTGTATTACTTTTTTTTTCTTTCTTTTTTTTTTTTACCATTTTCAACACGCTGTGACCAGAGCAATACAATGTTACCATAGTAACATTGTACTACTCTGGGCAAGTGATAAGGATTTTTTTTTTTTTTTTTTGCATTTCATTGCTTTTAGCAACCATTGTTACTTAATGAAACTGATTCATTCAGTCTTTTGTTGTGATTAGCTGTGATTGGGCAAAGCTCGCCACATGCTACAGATGGGCTGTGATTGGCCCTGTCTGTTCCAGGAGACTGCTCGGACCAATCACAGCATGGGATGGCATGAAAGGAAGCCATCCATTGTATACACTTGTCATGTGATCTACTGTGATTGGTCACAGGGGTCAAATGACACTGGCAGCAGGCCACTGTAGTAATCTGTCATCGGTTGTGTGGACACAGCCAGTGACAGATTGTGCAGCCGTGTGAGCGGCACCCTCTGTTAGGACGAAGGAGGAGCGTCCTGTCCAGCTGGCAATATGCTATAGGCCGGGTGGGAAGGTGGTAATGCATAAGCAAATTTATTTTTTGTGGAAATAGTCTGGGGGAAAGGTTAGAGTTTTGTCTTTTTTTTTCTATAGGTGTGCCCATGTGGGGAGATTCACCCTTTACCCTGTCTATGCATCCTGCAGACCACTGCCACTGAGACAGAAAGTGCGACAAAATGCAGAATGTTAGCATTTGCACTAGAGCAAGAAGTGAAATGAAATGACGCAGTGGAGACACCTGTTCCTGTGACAACTCTCCAAGATGGCAATTCCTTTCATTTTGGAGAGATTTCTGTTAATTTCCTATTGCATCAGGACAGGAAATGAAAAGAAATCTCTAGCAGGCCACAGACAGCAGAAAAATAATCCGATTGGGGTTTTAACCTTTTTCTACTCCATCAAAAACTGAAAAAAAAAACGTTTATGCTATACATACACTTTACTAAACCTACTAGAGTGTGCCCAGGCCTTTTATATTATTTTAAGCCCTTGCTCCCGCAAGTGCGAACACGTATGTAGCATGTGCCCAGGCTTTTTATATCATTGCGGATCATGTGTTTCCTACTCTAGGTGGGAGGAGGCTCTGTCTCTCATACACTGTCCTGCAAGATGACTTGGGAAAATTCCTTAACACATTTCTGCCCACCGCATGCAGATATATGGACTCACTAAACTGAGCCTTTATCCACGGGGCCGCATATCTGCGTACCCGTCTTTGTGCTGGGAGCGCACCACGCAGCATACTCCCAGCACAGAGACTGAGCTCTCACCAGGAGCCCCGAATCTCGTACTAACAATCAGGAACCAGGATTGCTGGTTCCCAGCCACCTGATCCCTATGATAGCCTCTCATTGGCTCCCGCAGTGATCAGACACTGTGCAGCCCACTCATGTGTTTACTTTCTCTTCTGAATGGTGAGAAAGATATACGGTATCTTTCTCTTCTTGCATGAGAGGAAGACATACATAAACAAATGTGTGTAAAGAAAATATAATAGAAAAAATACCACATATTAAATAGTGAAGCGCTAGAAAATATCAAAAAAACTCCCTATATATACATCATAAGTACCATCTGAACCTATAATAATAAATACCATATGGTGATAAAAAATATATATTATGTCTATTGGTGAGAAACCTAAATAATTAATAAATATCTCATACATAAACTAACCATAAATACCTCATAATATAAATGTGTGATAAAAAATAACAATTGATATATGCTTAGTTGATCATCAAATACATCAGTGATAAGAAATCAATATTCCTAATTATGCTAATTCATAATAAGTAATAAAAGTGTAACTATCCGTGGTAAATTGTGACAAACCTATGAATAAAAATAAATATAAATAAACTGTGATTCTTCATCAAATAAATACGTGATTCATAAATTCTGTGGTAAACTATATATCAGAGTAAAAATATTATTAATTAAATCCGCTTAATTGTGTGAAAAATAGATCAAACCACTGTGTCTAAATAAACACTAAAGTCCATGAATATAATGTGAAAACACTCTGTGATCTTCACTTCTAGTGCTCAAAAGGAATCCTCCAATGGCAGCAATGCCTGCTCACCTCCCCACCTCGACCCACACAGGGCCACAAGGCAAAAATTCTCCTCACAGGCAATCCTTTACACCAGGCAGCTCAGCAAGGGGCCACAGGACTTCCACTCCACCTCCTCTCAAACGTCATATAGGACACAAACAGAGCTCCTCCTCACTGGGCACACACTCTCCACTCTCACACCACTTCAGAGGGACTTCAGCCTCTAGCTGTCAGTGCTGCACCAGGCTGTGAAATAAATGAATTCTGATTGGTGCTAATAGCAACAATAGATTTTTCCTTATAATACACTTGTCATACAATGCATTTTTAATCCCCTAATTATGTAGAATTTGTAGAATTCATTCACTAGATCACATTTTGGTGGACGGGGTTGTTTACATTTTGCTAGAATGTTATTGAAGTGTCCCAAGTGACATGTCATTCAGTTCTCTTCATCATTGGGGCCTTGTGATGTGGAGGCTTGAGTCCCTAATGCTGAACAGAAAACATGTCCATGTGTGAGATAGATATATATATATACAGGGCTTTCCTTCTGGCTGAACTAGGGTCTGACACCCCCACTGATGTACGCAGGGAACGAGTGGGACTTTCTCAGCTCTCTGCAGCTGTGCCGGCCACAGAGTAAGCAGACGGATGCATTTGCCAACGCTGCCTCTATAGTGCTGGCCGGCGGCTGCAGCAGTTCTGACAGTCCCCAGCAGAGATCTATGTGAAGCTGCCCTCTCCCTGTATAGGGTAGGGGATATGCCTTGACAGGGGAGCCAGGAACAGGCTGCAGGGACTGAGAGAGATCTGCTGCCTGTAGGTTTGCTGCTGTGCCCACTCCTAGTGTCCTCGCTCCTCCTGGCTGAGTGCACAGTTTCCCCATAACTAATTGTTCATGTTACATAGAGAATGTGGATCTATTGTTGCTGCTGAGGAACAGTATGGGGATCTATTGTTGCTGCTAAGGGCCAAATTATTGCTGATGGGGTATCTATTGTTACTGCTGGGCTATCTTTTCTTGATGCTTGGCTAATTATTGTTGCTGCTGGGGTAACTATTCTTGCTATCTATTGTTGCTCATACATCTACTGTTGTTGTTGGGGTATATATTCTTGCTGCTGGGGTAACTATTCTTGCTATTTATTGTTGCTCATACATCTACTGTTGTTGTTGGGGTATATATTCTTCCTGCTGGGGTAACTATTGTTGCTAGAAGGGGCCTATAATTCCCGTAGTCAGTGGGGGTTATCGTTAATACAAAGATGTGCTCTAATGGCTCATGCACATGGGAACTGAGAGCTGTACTGTATAAAAACTGGGCATGTTCCTGTGCTAGCAAATAACAGGTCTTGCATTCAGCTAGTAGAAATCAATGCCAAGGTGCAACACACAGCAGCAGTTCCCATTTATTAATGCCCATCCCCCGTGGTACTGGAGTTTTGTGATTGATGTGTATGGGGACATATGCTCTGCATCCCTGTAGGTATTTGTCCCTGTATGGAATTACTGCTGGGATGTGTAAATATGAATACAGCTGCTGCGGATATCATTCTGGTATTGATTTCTACAGGCTGTTGGCAGACAACTATATATAAGACCTATGGCAAAGATATGCCTGGTATTACACTATATGGCTCAGAGGGCCTATGTGCATGAGCCCTCAACTTCTCTGTCACCCACCAGGCACGGAGTAGTAGAGCGCAACAATATGAAGCGCATCCATGCCAAATATCGCAATTAAAGCCTCATTCAGATGGGCATTGGACCCCGTCCTGTGTGCAGGCTGCCTTTGCCTGCATGCAGCTCAGGGTGGATGCAGAAACAAACTACAGAAGCGGATGCAGATGCAGCAGCTGCAATGACACAGCCACATGTCAAAATGTGATAGCTGTGCAGCCCCAAATGCAGATTGTGTGCACACAGGGCCGTGCAGATGATCCAGATTGTGACATGCATCTACTTCTATAGGCTGTTTACATGTAGCTCAGGCAGATGCAGAGCAATGCTAGAAGGAGGGGGCGGCTCAGACAAGGGGTTGTGCTAGGAGTGGGTAGGAGCTGGAGAACAGCCTGACCTAGAGGCAGGGGGGTGAGTAGTTCTTCCACCTATACTTTGAGGAACGTTAGATAGATTACATCTATTTATATATAAAATGCTGTCAATAAGGAATGCTTTCAGAAATAGAAGTGTTAATAATTTATTTTTATTAAATAACAAAATGGAAAGTAATTGAACAGAAGAGGAATCCAAATCAAATCAATATTTGGTGTGACCACCCTCTGCCTTCAAAACAGCATGAATTCTTCCAGGTACACCTGCATACAGTTTCTGAAGGAACCCGGCAGGTAGGTTGTTCCAAACATCTTGGAGAACTAACCAAAGATCTTCTATGGCTGTAGGCTGCCGCAACGCTCTGTTCTTTCCTGTAGTCACAGACAGACATGATAATGTTGAGATCAGGGCTCTATGGGGGCCAAACCATCACTACCAAGACTCTCGTTCTTGTTTACACTGGAGATAGTTCTTAAACACTTCCATACTCGGCACTTTTACCCCCTTCCTGCCCAGGCCATTTTTCACACTTTGAATGACAATTGCGCGGTCATACAACATTGTACCCAAACTAAAATTTTATCATTTTCTTCAAACAACTAGAGCTTTCTTTTGGTGGTATTTAAGCAACACTGGGGTTTTTATTTTTTACTAAATTAACAAAAAAAGACCAAAAAGTTTGAAAAAAACCCCACGTTTTTCTTTGTTTCTGTTATAAAAGTTTTTAAACAAATAATTGTTCTTCATAAATTTAGGCCAAGATGTATTCTGCTACATGTCTTTGGTGAAAATAACCCAAATTAGGATGTATTATTTAGTCTGTAGGAAAGTTATAGAGTTCACAAACTATGGGATCTGAATACTGATCAATCCTGAAGTGCTGACGGCCAATCTAATTTGTTAAGGTCCAAGAATGTCAGAACAGTACAGATATCCCCCAAATGACCCCTTTTTGCAAAGTAGGCAGTCCAAGGTATTTCATAACAGGCATTTTTGAAGTTGTAATTTTTTTGTCATAATTTTTCGGAAAATAAAAAAATGTAAAAAATTATTTTCACTAATTTTTTTTTACATACTGTCACCAGTGTAGTACAGCGTCATCATATAACTGGCATGGCAGTGATCAAGGACACTGACTGGTGACAGTACGAAAAAAAAAAAAAAAATTTTTACATTTTTTATTAGTTTAAATTTTTTATTACTTTTTTCTCTTTTTTTAAGATTTTTTTTTCATATTTCACTATATCCAAAGTAGTATAATGTTACCATAGTAACATTGTACTACTCTGGGGAAGTGATCAGTATTTTTTTTTTTTACACAATTTGCTTATAAGCAAAGAATTACTTTGCTATAAGCATGCATTTACCCAAATAACATCAATTCATTTAGGGGTTTTTTTTTGTGCTTAGCTGTGATTTGGCCACGGCTAATCACATGACACATCTGGGCTGTGATTGGTCCAGCTTGTGCATGTGATCACTGTGACCATTCACAGCTCGACACATTAGTATACAATGGATGGCATGAAAGGAAGCCATCCATTGTATACAACTGTCATGTGACCTACTGTGATTGGTCACAGCAGGTCACATGGTACTGGAAACAGGGCTAGTACACAGCTGGAACACGGCCGGTGAGAGATTGCATCGCAGAGCGGCTGGCACACTGCTTTGCCTGAAAGGACACCATATGGCGTCCACCCGGAGGGACGAGCTGCTCGCCCGGCCGCTTTTGTGCTATTGGCTGGGAGGGAACCGGTTAATGACATTGGCTGTAAGTTTGGGGTCATTCTCCTGCTGAGGAATACATTTGGACCAATCACGCGCCTCTCTGATGGTATGGCATGATGGATAATTATCTACCTGTATCTCTCAGCATTGAGGACACCATTGATCTTTAGCAAATCTCTAACTCCACTTGCAGAAATGAAGCCCCACACTTGCATGGAATCTCCACTATGCTTCATTATTGCCTGCAGACACTCATTATTGTACCGCACTCCAGCCCTTTGGCAAATTACCTGCCTTTTGCTACAGCCAAATATTTCATATTTTGACTCATTGGACCACAGCATCTGCTGTCATTTTTTTGCACGCCAGTTTTCATGCATAGTTGAGTTGCTTAGGCCTTGTTTCCACGTCCTATGCATGAAAACATAGGAACCGGGGTGCAGAAAAATGGCAGCAGGTGTTCTGGACCGACGAGTCAAAATTTGAACTATTTGGCTGTAGTAGAAGGCAGATTGTTTGCAAAGGGCTGCAGAACAGTCCAATAATGAGTGTCTGCAGGTAACAGAAGCATGGTGGAGGTTCCTTGCAAGTTTGGGGCTGTATTTCTGCAAATGGAGCTGAAGATTTGGAGTTGGAGATTTGGTCAGGATCAATGATGTTCTCAAAGCTGAGAAATACAGGCAGATACTTATCCATTATGCCATACCATCATTGTGGTGTGTGATTGGCCCCTAATTTATTCCGCAGCAGAACAACGACCCTCAAACATGCAGCCAATGTCATTAAAAACTATCTTCAGTGTACACAAGAAAAAGGAGTCCTGAAAGTGATGGCTTGGCCCCCACAGAGCCCTGATTTCAACATCATCCAGTCTGTCTGGGAGTACATAAGGAGAAAGAAGGATTTGAGGCAGCCTACATCCACAGATCTGTGGTTATTTCCAAGATGTTTAGGAACAACTTACCTGTCAAGCGCCTTCAAAAACTGTGTGCAAGTGTACCTAGAAGATTTAAAGAATTCACGCTGTTTTGAAGGCACAGGGTGGTCACACCAAATATTGATTTCATGTAGGATTCTCTGCTGTTTATGTAATCTCCATTTTGCTCATAAAAATAAACTAATAACACGTCTAATTCTGAAAGCTCTAATTTTTTTTAGCAAATGAACCCAGCCGCTGCTTTCAGATGTACCCTCTACATCAAAAATCATATATTTTTAGAAATAATAGGCAGCTCTACCTATAAGTCTGTGAATTATCACTCAACTTTAGAATATAGTTTCCTAGAATAAAGAACAAACCATATATATATATATATATATATATATATATATATATATATATATATATATATATGTAGGAGACCCTAATATGCAAACAAAAATAGTGAATAAAACACAACTGGGGAATAATTCTAGAAACAAAACCCAGGGGATTTACAAATTGGAAGCCCTGAGCCCACAGGATTTGAAGATAGAAAAAGATCTCAATTGTTTTATCTCCAGTATCAAGGAGGAGATATTTCATACTTCTGAGATTTTATCATTCAAACTAAGCTAGATAGGTGTTGATAGCGATTTTATATATGGGGAGCACACATTTTTTAATTTGTATTCTCATTTTACTTATATATTTCATAAATGGCTACCAGATGACATTAGATTGTATATGCATTTTTGATGATGATGGTTATATATTACATCACTAAACGGCAATTTTCTTAGATAACGGTTTATGGATTATTATTATTACTGGGTACAATTCGGTTGATTTTATTTGTTCTTAATTGTAATCCTCCTCTTTCATATGATATTTGTAAAAAAAATAATTGCTTAAAATGATATATCATGAGCCCAGCTGGCTAACTTGCATGCAGATGGTTCATTGTAAAATAGTTCTTAGCGAGTGGAGGATGTCAGAGCCATACCGCTGCTTGATGACGTTCGGATGTGACAAAATGTGTAGGTTGTGACTTCAGTTGTTGACCTCACCTCTGCTTAAGTTGGGACACACTCTGGCTCCAGGTGAGTACTGGAGCAGCGGGGTTCCCCTACAGCTTATGCAGGCTTGTCATTCCGGGTGCAGGATCAGGCACAGGGCAATGTCAATACATATGCTTATGTTTTTAGATGTATTTTAAAAATAATACAAAGATGGAAAATGATGAGGGTTCTTTCTGGTCTGTGTCATCACATGAGCTTTATGAAGTGACAGTTTGGTGACCAACTCTGGGAGTCTGATGGTTAAAGGAAAGGAGCCAACTGGCGGTACAGATATTTTTACCTTCCAAGGTTGGAGAAGAGCAAGGTGGAGTATAACACCAGGAGAGTGTGGAGATTACATCCAACGTGCATTCAGACCTGATTATTATTAAGGGGTCCATACAGTCTGATGAGTGAGCATTTTAAAGGAGAAGCAGCACCAATCACAAGTGTTTTTTGTGTTGGGATGTGTAGGGATGTGCAATTCATATCGGCTGACGCCAAGGACATGTAGTTCCGGGCGTCGGTCAGGTAGGTTTTTGTTACCTGTAGCCCTGCTGCGGGCAAGCAGCAGGGCTCACCTGTCAGGTGGAAGCATTCGGGTGGCAGCGCTGCCACCCGATTGCTACCACACAGCCTACTATGCTGCCAGCCTCTGCCCCGGCTCCGCTTGCCCATCTGCGGGCTCAGGACCATTTCAGTGACTGCTGACGTGTATAGCGAAGGGAGGAAAGTGAACACATCTGTTCCCTTCCCCTTCTTGTCCTGACCTGGAAGTGATGTGACGTCACTTGCGGGTCCCCGTCGACAGATTTCCGGACATCAAGGTTGGGATAGAATGTAATGCGGTGCAATGTGCACAGCATTAAATTCAGTGGAGCACAGGAGGGACATGCAGGGTCTTTAAGATCCTGTATATCTCAAAAAAAGAGAATCTGCCACCAAAAATCATCACTTTTTGTCCCATGTGTGATGAAAAAAAAAAGTTAAAAGAAAAAATTTTTTAAATTTTTAAAAAATTAAAAGTTACATACAAACATATAACCCTACCAAATTTTTCAAGGCCTCCCCACCCCCACATATGTACGCACATACAAATGTATAAGCATGCGCAGGGGTGCCTACGCATCAAAACGACAATTGTGATACACGTTACATTTCGCCGCGAACGCCAGAATGAGAGCAATAATTCTAGCACGAGATATCCTCTGTAACGCTAAACTGATGACCTATAAGGGGCTTTAAAAGTGTCACCTATAGAAAACATAGGGTTACTAAAGTTTGTTACCATTACACGAGTGTGCGCAAATTTAAGGTTTGACATGTTGGATATCTATTTACTCGATGCAACTTCGTATTTTATATTTTACTTAAAAATTGGATAATGTATTGCTTTTTGTGCCCTAAAATTAACTTAAGTGTATTTTGTACTGAAATTTTGCATTTCATAGACCTTTGTGATAATATCGTGTGACATAAAAAAAATGGAACTACCACTATTTTATTCTCTAGGGCAATGGGTCCTCAAACTATGGCCTGTGGGCCAGATATGGCTCGCCAAAGTCATTTACCTGGCCCAAAAAAAAACAAAAACGGTGCCAGCAAATAGCTAGGCTGCTTGCTGGGTTCTCGGCTGTGAGGACCAAGAATGCGGCAGCCTGGTGAAGAATCACCCCCTGACTTAAGACTGATTTCTCTGCAGCCAGAGGAGCAACAGGAGAGGAGGAGGAGGAGAGCATACAATGCACTAGAGTACAGTGCATTGCAGTGTCCAGTGAGTTACAGTGTACAGTGCATTTTGATGTCCAGTGAGTTACCGTAATGATAATAATATTGTATTGTGTTTTCCTGGTTTTTTTTGCATTACAAATAAGATATGTGCAGTGTGCAAAGAAATTAGTTCATATTTTTTCAAACTATAGTCCGGCCCCCCAACAGTGTGAAGGTCAGTGAACTGGCCACCTGTTTAAAAAGTTTGAGGACCCCTGCTCTAAGGTCTCTGATTTCAGAAAATATATATAATGTTTTGGAGTTTTGTGTCATCTTTAGGCCCTAAATTATTTTTTAAACGTGTGCAAAAAACGCAAAAACACATATATATACTGTATATAAATATATAGCAAAGTAGCACGGCATAAAATAATATGTTAGTTGATTTATCTTCTTCAGCTTCAACAAGCCACTCTACAGAGGACCCGCCTACGTTGGAACGCCAGCAGGATCGTGGAAAGAGGAAAAGGAAGAGGCCAACATGTGAAGACAGCGAGCCACAGGCGAAGATTTTAAAACTTGACCCTACTGCAGCCTGGATCCCACAATTCGGACTCCGCATGCAGGACAAGGCTAACATTGAAAATGATCAGTCTGTCAGCTCTGCTGTTGTCCAGGCTGTAGTCACAATAATAAAAAATCAATTTCAACACACACAGAACATGCACATAAGAATGGTTGGCTCAATTGTAATACCAGTGTTAAAACCAACCATTCAGTTACACATACTGCCAGGACATGTTTTTGTAACGGCCTATAATGGTAAATGGGTGGTGATGGCCGACAGTCAACTGGTGATCAATTATACATCAGCTGCCTTTAAACTACTGAAGAATGCTATAGAGTTCTTCTGAAAGACCCACTAAAACACATTACATTATTAAAAGTGCAGCAGCAGCCAGCAAATGATCCCAGTTGTGTCATGTATTCAGCTGCAAATATGGTTGAGCTTTTGACTCCTGGAGGTAATCCAGAGTGTAAGTACAATATAAAGCTCCTAAGACCACATTTTATTCAATGCCTGGAAAATCAAACATTTACCCGATTTCCCAGGAAACGCAAGCGTCCACCACCAAAACCACCCAAACCCACATAGGCATCATTTTGGTTGGACCATCCAATTTCTAACAACTGATTTTTCATATTCACTATGCAACAAATCATATACCAAATATGAGGAGGTAAGTATTGAGTACAGCAGCAGGCTAGAGATACAGTACAGTAGAGAAAGAGGAGGCGAAGGAGAGGAGTAGCATAGGAAGAGGAGTAGAGTAGAAGCAGGATAAGGGAGGAGTAAAGTGGAGGAGGAGGAGTAGAGAAGAAGCAGGAGAGGAGTAGAGTAAAAGAAGAGTAGCAGGAATTGGAGAAGAGTTGGAGTACACTAATGTAAACTACTACTACTACTAATGTAATCTAGAGTAAACTACGGTAGAGTAGAGATTAGGAGTATGGTAATAAAAATAAAAACTATAAAACATATAAAAATATAAACAAATATATATATAAAATACACATATATATTAAAAAAATAAAAATTAGTTTGAGTAGACTAGAATTAGACTTAGAGTTAGAGTAGAGTAGGGCTGGCCAGAGAGGGATTACTTTGACGCAGTTGGCCAGCTTAAACATGTATTGCAATGCAGGTGAACTAAATATCGCTGTGTTCATGCAAAGATTGCTAGAAGGGGGGTATAGCACTGTGCAGAGGGTTCATTTAGCATTTATAAGGGTAACATATAGTCATGTGCCTTAGACACCTAGTGTGTGTGTGTGTGTGTGTGTGTGTGTGTTTGTATCTCTCTCAGAGATTAAGTTATGTGTAATAAAATGAAAAGACACAGGGAAAAAGTATTGAACACGTTAACTGAAGTTTAATACTTTGTAATGACAGCTTCAAGACACCTCTTGTATGCAGAAACTAGTCACATGCACTCCTCAGATGTGATTTTGGCCCACTCTTCCACACAGTCTTCTTACCTTGAAGGTTCCGTGGGCCTCTTCTAGGAAATCTGATCTTTAGTTCTTTCCATAGATTTTCTATTGGGTTCAAGTCAGGTGATTGACTGGCCCATTCTAGCAGCTTTATCTTCTTTCTTTGAAACCAATTGAGAGTTTCCTTGGCTTTGTGTTTGGGATCAATGTCTTGCTGAAATGTCCACTCTCGTTTCATCTTCATGATCCTGGTAGATGGCAGCAGATTCTTATCAGGAATGTCTTGATACATTTTTCCATTCATCCTTCCTGCAATGACATGAAGTTTGCCAGTACCATATGCTGAAAAACAGCCCCACACCATGATTTTCCCACCTCCATATTTCACTGTCGGTATGGTGTTTTTGGAGTGATGTGCAGTGCCATTTGACCTCCAAACATGGTGTGTATTATGGCATCCAAAGAGTTAAATTTTGGTCTCATCTGACCAGACTGTATTCTCCCAGTATTTCACAAGCTTGTCTAAATCTTGTGCAGCAAACTTTAAATGTCTCTTTCTTTCTGGAGCTCTCCACAAGTGGTCCTTGACTCTTGGACAACCTTTTAGAAAATCCTTTTCACTCCTCTGTCAGAAATCTTGTGAGCACCACCTGGTTGTGGCTGGTTGATTGTGAAATTATGTGCTACTTCTGGATTATGGCCCCAACAGTGCTCACAGGAACATTCAAAAATCCTTCTGTAACCACTGCCATTAGTATGTTTTACAACCGTAAGGTTGCAAAGGTCTTGAGAGAGCTCACTGATTTTACTGATCATGAGATGTTTCTTGTGTGACACCTTGGTAATGAGACACCTTTTTATAGGCCATCAGTTGAGACTGAACCAGCTGATATTCATTTGCACTGACAAGGGGCAGGATTGCTTTCTAATTACTGAAAGATTTCAGCTGGTGTCTTGACTTTCCATGCCTTTGTGCATCTCCCCTTCTCCATGTGTTCAATACTTCTTCCCTGTGTCATTCCATTTTATTACACATACCTTATCTCCTGAGCATATTTGTTTTGGTCTCTTTGTATGTATTGATTGCATGGGTTTTTATCGAAACATGTGGTGAAAATTTCATGTCGATAGCACCTTTAGAAATACATTTACCTAGAAAAATAGTGACTTGTTCGTTATTTTGCCCGCTGCATGTAAATGTATAACTGTTGGGATTTGAGCACAGGTATATTTAATTTATATTGCATAGTGCAGGTCAGTGACCAGACTTCAACCTATACACTGGGGATCGAAAGTTTGGGCACCCCAGCTAAAAATTTGTATTAATGTGCATAAAGAAGCCAAAGAAAGATGGAAAAATCTCCAAAAGGCATCAAATTAAAGATTAGACATTATTATAATATGTCAACAAAAGTTAGATTTTATTTCCATCATTTACACTTTCAAAATAACAGAAAACAAAAAAATGGCGTCTGCAAAAGTTTGAGCACCCTGCAGAATTTATAGCATGCACTGCCCCCTTTGCCAAGCTGAGACCTGCCAGTGTCATGGATTGTTCTCAATCATCGTCTGGGAAGACCAGGTTATGTCAATTTCAAAGGTTTTAAATGCCCAGACTCATCTGACCTTGCCCCAAAAATCAGCACCATGGGTTCTTCTAAGCAGTTGTCTAGAAAACTGAAACTGAAAATAGTTGATGCTCACAAAGCTGGAGAAGGCTATAAGAAGATAGCAAAGTGTTTTCAGATGTCAATATCCTCTGTTCGGAATGTAATTAAGAAATGGCAGTCATCAGGAACAGTGGAAGTTAAAGCAACATCTGGAAGACCAAGAAAAATATCAGACAGAACAGCTCACAGGATTGTGAGAAAGACAATTCAAAACCCACGTTCGACTGCTTGATCCTTCCAGAAAGATCTGGCAGACACTGGAGTTGTGGTACACTATTCCACTATAAAGAGATACTTGTACAAATATGGTCTTCATGGAAGAGTCATCAGAAGAAAACCTCTTCTACGTCCTCACCACAAAAATCATCGTTTGAACTTTGCAAATGAACATATAGACAAGCCTGATGCATTTTGGAAACAAGTTCTGTGGACCGATGAGGTTAAAATTGAACTTTTTGGCCGGAATGAGCAAATGTACGTTTGGAGAAGAAGGGGCACAGAATTTAATGAAAAGAACCTCTGTCCAACTGTTAAGCATGGGGTTGGATCAATCATGCTTTGGGGTTGTGTTGCAGCCAGTGGCACAGGGAACATCTCACGAGTAGAAGGAAAAATGGATTCAATAAAATTTCAGCAAATTTTGGATGGTAACTTGATGCCATCTGTGAAAAAGCTGAAGTTAAAGAGAGGATGGCTTCTACAAATGGATAATGATCCTAAACACACCTCAAAATCCATGGGGGATTACATCAAGAGGCGTAAACTGAAGGTTTTGCCATGGCCTTCACAATCTCCTGACCTCAACATAATTGAAAATCTATGGATAGACCTTAAAAGAGCAGTGCGTGACAGACAACCCAGAGATCTCAAAGAACTGGAAGACTTTTGTAAGGAAGAATGGGCAAAGATACTTCAAACAAGAATTGAAAGACTCTTGGCTGGCTACGAAAAGCGTTTACAAGCTGTGATACTTGCCAAAGGGGGCAGTACAAGATATTAACTCTGCAGGGTGCCCAAACTTTTGCAGACGCCATTTTTTTGTTTTCTGTTATTTTGAAAGTGTAAATGATGGAAATAAAATCTAGGTCAGATGAGTCTGGGCATTTAAAACCTTTGAGCTTCACATCACCTGGTCTTCCCAGACGATGATTGAGAACAATCCATGACACTGGCAGGTCTCAGATTTGCAAAGGGGACAGTGCATGCTATAAATTCTGCAGGGTGCCCAAACTTTTGCAGATGCCATTTTTTTGTTTTCTGTTATTTTGAAAGTGTAAATGATGGAAATAAAATCTAACTTTTGTTGACATATTATAAAAATGTCTAATCTGTAATTTGATGCCTTTTGGAGATTTTTCCATCTTTCCTTGGCTTCTTTATGCACATTAATACAAATTTTTAGCTGGGGTGCCCAAACTTTCGATCCCCACTGTAGCTCTTCTACATCTTGTGTCTATTTGCCCCATATTGGCACAATATCAACTAAAGTTTTCTATAAGCAAGTATTTTGCATTTTGAGTAGAGAAGAGACTGGCCAGAGAGGGGTTATGGTGATGCAGTGGACCAGCCTAAACATGTATTGCAATCTATGTGAACTAAAAATCCCTATTTTTATGCAAAGTTTGCTAGAAAGGGTGTTTAGCAGTGTGTAGAGGGTTCATTCAGAAGTTTTAGTTTTCATACATAGGTGCCCCTAATGGGTGCAATGACATTCCTGTGTGCACTTGGGGGCAGGATGGGCTCAAACATTTTTAGGGGAGATATTTAGGAGCTTAGATGAAACTTTATATTTTGAAGTTGTTTTACTTTTACTAAAACTTTATTCATATCTTATAGGGAAAATCATCCAATAGAAGATAGAAATATTTTTATTCTTTCTTTCTAATGGGACACATCTCACTTACCTTCTTTTAAAGCTGATGGAGCACAAATTAATCAGACTGTTTCAAGAGCATAAAATCTCAATAAAATTATAAAAATGCATATTAGTTGATTTTTCTTTTTTTTTATATTTGTTTTACTGCTCAGCTCTCTCATGTGACCAATGCCATATGTACACAGCCCCACTTCCAAACATCTCCACTTTTGCTAAAACTCATCCCAAGTGCACACAAGTGCAGGGTAAATATGGGCCTGCAGATAGCAGTGATTTCGTGGCTTTTCAGCCAACAGAATCTGATTTGCTAAACATAGAAAATACAGATGATTTTTGTATCTTTACATGTAGATGTAAAGCTACCTGACCACTCCTACCGACATGTAGTATGATACCCTACCAGCAGTCACAAAGCTTTTTTGTGTGCCCCGGATTCCTGTAAGTTCCACATGGAAAGAGTGCTGGCTAATCTCTTCCGCTTAGATTGAAACCTGGAAGCGCTTAGCTCTGATCAGTTCTGGGCTCAGGGCCTCAGAATCCCAGAGGCAACAGCTTGGCAAGCGTCAGCTCAGGGACTTTGTCCCCTCCATCTACAGGCACTGCAAGCACAGAATGCATCAGGGATTTAAGGGATCCAGGAGTAATCCTGCTTTCTCACATAGCCCCTGCTCTGCTCATCCCTCTGCTCTTCTGTCCATTCACAGAAGGCTTTGTATTTGCTGAATGGGCTGAATAGAGCTTGAGCGGAGAAGAGGGGTGGGCAGAGAGGCTGCATATGACTCTGAATCTGCAGGAGCTGAAAGTGCAGCATTGGAGCACCAGAATTAAGATAGGTCTATAAGGTGTCATGCACTTTGTTGGCCTTATCCCATATAAGCTAGCACATTATAGAAAGTGACTAAACTCCTGAAGTTTAGTTTTAAGTTAAAAAAAAAACACTGTTTAAGCAGCTTTACATTGACACATGACAGTGGCTTAGTGGTTAGAACTTTCGCCTGGCAGTACTAGGGTCGTTGGTTTGAATCCCAACCACGGCACCACCTGCCTGGAGTTTGCATGTTCTTTCTGTGCCTGCGTGGGTTTCCTCCGGGTACTCCAGTTTCCTCCCACACTTCAAAGACATGATGGTAGGTTAATTGGATCCTGTCTAAAAATTGTCCATAGTATGTGTATATATGAATGTAAGTTAGGCACCTTATATTGTACGCCCCTTGAGGGTTAGGGACTGATGTGAATGTACAATATATGTAAAGAGCTGTGTAAACTGACGGCGGTATATAAGTGTCTGAAAGAAGAAAAGAAATCAAACAGTAAGGCCCACTTGGACTGGCAGATAGAATTGGCCAGTAGTTCTTTGTGGCTATCTCTGTTCTAGTTGATAGAAATTGGCCAACGACAGGACAATGTTCCATCAAATTTCATTAGAAAATTAGAGACTGCAGATAAAATATTGGGTGTTACTGTACAGGGGCGGACTGATAACTCATGGGGCCCCCGGGCAATAGGGGATTATGGGGCCCCTGTGTCCTCGCTCACACCCAAAAAAGCCTATGAAAAAAACAATGAAAGGTACCAGGGGCATCTCATGGGGCCCCCTACTGACCCCGGGCCCTCGGGCAGTGCCCGAGTGCTCGCATGGTCAGTCCGCCCGTTACTGTATCATTAGGCGGGACTAACAAGGCAGTATAAACATAGAAAACATAAAGATGCTGCAAAAGTTTGAATCTTTCCCTTTTTATTTTTTAACTGCACCAGACAGGACAGATAAGGTGGATGAACTGACATATCAATCCTACATACTGTACGTTCTTCAGATCTAAGATCTCATCATACAAGTCTTCCTCTTTAAAGTCTGGTCCTCACCTCTGGGACCCCTCACCTTTGGGCACCTCCGGGACCCTGACCTCTGGGACCCCTCCCTGTACCCATCACCTCTGGGACTTCTCTCCCTACCCCTCACCTTCTGGCCACTTCCTGTACCCCTCACCTCTGGGACCCCTCTCTGTACCCATCACCTTTGGGACTTCTCTCCCTACTCCTCACCTTCAGGCCAATCCCCATATCCCTCACCTCTGGGACCCCTCACCTTTGGTCACCTCCGGGACCCCTCCTTGTACCCCTCGCTTCCGGAGCCCTGACCTCCGAGACTTCTACCACTCACCTTCTGTCCCCTCCCCGGACCCCTCATCTTCAGGACCCTTATCTTTGGGACCCCTCCCATTCAGGCCCCTCCCCATACCCCTCACCTTCGAGACCCCTCCCTGCACCCATCTCCTCTGGGACCCTAACCTTTGGGACTTCTCTCCCTACCCTTCACCTTCTGTCCCCTCCCTGGACCCCTCATCTTCAGGCCCCTTACCTTTGGGACTTCTCTCCCTACCCTTCACCTTCTGTCCCCTCATCTTCAGGCCCCTTACCTTTGGGACCCCTCCCGTTCAGGCCCCTCACCTTCGATACCCCTCCCTGTACCCATCTCCTCCGGGACCCTAACATCTGGGACTTCTCTCCCTACCCTTCACCTTCTGGCCCATCCCCATACCTCTAGGACCCCTCATCTTTGGGCACCTTCAGGACCCTAATCTCCGAGACCCCTACTTGCACCCTGAACTCCGGGACTTTTTTCTGTACCCCTCACCTCTGGGACCCCTCACCAGACTGACCCCTCATCTTCAGGCCCCTTACCTTTGGGACCCCTCCCGTTCAGGCCCCTCAGCTTCGAGACCCTCCCTGCACCCATCTCCTCCGGGACCCTAACCTCTGGGACTTCTCTCCCTACCCTTCACCTTCTGTCCCCTCCCTGGACCCCTCATCTTCAGGCCCCTCACCTCTGGGACCCCTCAACAGACTGGCCCCTCCCTGGACCCCTCATCTTCAGGCCCCTTACCTTTGGGACCCCTCCCGTTCAGGCCCCTCAGCTTCGAGACCCTCCCTGCACCCATCTCCTCCGGGACCCTAACCTCTGGGACTTCTCTCCCTACCCTTCACCTTCTGTCCCCTCCCTGGACCCATCTTCAGGCCCCTCACCTCTAGGACCCCTCAACAGACTGGCCCCTCCCTGGACCCCTCATCTTCAGGCCCCTTACCTTTGGGACCCCTCCCATTCAGGCCCCTCACCTTCGAGACCCCTCCCTGCACCCATCTCCTCCGGGACCCTAACCTCTGGGACTTCTCTCCCTACCCTTCACCTTCTGGCCCCTCCCCGTACCTCTGGGCACCTTCAGGACCCTACTCTCCGAGACCCCTGCTTGCACCCTTTACTTCAGGACCCTGAACTCCGGGACTTCTTCCCGTACTCCTCACCTTCAGGAGCCCTTCACTTGCGGGACCCTGACTTCTAGGGCATCTACCTCTCACCTTCTGTCCCCTCCCTTTAGGCACCCCTTCCCAGACCCCTTGTCCCCCCAGTACTGGGCTCTATGTTATGTCTGGTATCACGTGTCTTCCCCGGCCGCACACATACAGTGGATCCCCCGATACCGTGTGACGGCTGCCCACTACTTCCTATTACTTCTCATTGGCCAAGGAAGGGAAGTGACGTCGGGCGCCGTGTCACATGTCTCCCCTGTACATCCCGGAAATGTAGCGGTGGCAGAAATCAGCTGGAACCGGAGAAGTGGATGAGGAGCCGGGCGCCCCTGGTATGTAGATCCGCAGCATGGCCCTGACACTGGCTTTGTATAGGAGCACACTCCGAGCTAATGTTATCTACTGAGGGGGCACAGAGGCGTCATACAGAGTGTGCGGAGGACCAGAGGTGTCATACAGAGTGTGGGGAGGACCGGGGGTGTCGTGCTGAGTGTGGGGACGACCAGAGGTGTCGTGCTGAGTGTAGGGAGGACCTGGGGTGTCATACAGAGCGTGGGGAGGACCAGGGGTGTCATACAGAGCGTGGGCAGGACCGGGGGTGTCGTACAGAGCGTGGGCAGGACCGGGGGTGTCGTACAGAGCGTGGGCAGGACCGGAGGCGTCGTACAGAGCGTAAGGAGGACCGGCGTCGTCGTGCTGAGCGTGGGGAGAACCGGCGTCGTCGTGCTGAGCGTGGGGAGGACCGGCGTCGTCGTGCTGAGCGTGGGGAGGACCGGCGTCGTCGTGCTGAGCGTGGGGAGGACCGGCGTCGTCGTGCTGAGCGTGGGGAGGACCGGCGGCGTCGTGCTGATCGTGGGGAGGACCGGGGCGTCGTGCTGAGCGTGGGGAGGACCGGGGGCGTTGTGCAGCTTGTGGGGAGGGCCGGGGGCGTCACGCAGAGCATAAATTTTTATTTACTTAAACTCTTGCAAACATACAGCTTAATAATAAAAGCATATATACAAAAAATAAAAATGAATATATATATATATATATATATATATATATAAATAAAACCAAACAAGCTTACATCAGAAAATAACAGAAAAGGAAACGTCTTTTTTTCTGAAAATAACATAAATAGAACTCTATACAAAGAAACATAATTTTATTATCCAAAATGTATTAAATTATGCAAAAACACAACCCGACCTTCACCTCAACACCCCCTCAGGCTAAGAAATGATTAAACATTTATCCCATACATGCAGCCTTTTTCCAAAAATCTGATCTTACAAAAATCTAGGGGACGTGAAAGTACAGAAAGAGAAGCCACGCACCCAGAGACTGACAGACAGCAGTTGCGGGGACCTGACATTCCTCCACTCCTTTGTCCAGGCTCCCAGCCACCACCTGTCCTTCTCAATCTTCCTAACCTCACCCAGAATGTTATGCACCGCCACCTTGACAGGAAGGACTGTTTTTGCAAATGGAAACCTGACACTGTGCATTCCATGTGTAGTAGTGTAAAAGTGTCTTAAAATCAAAGTCCCGATGAGTTTGAAAGGCCCCGTAAGACCACTCCGCGTAACTCAAGCAGGAAAGGGACACCCAGAGCCACACCCACCCGCTTAAAGACTTCTATATTGAAGGGGCACTGAAGCAAGAAATGGTCCATCGTCTATTCCACCCCACCACACTCCACTATTGGACAACCACGGTTCTCCACAGAGCGATGCTTCAGGTTGCCCTTCACATAGAGTCTGCCATGGAACGATCGCCAGGCCAAATCCCGAAACTTTAATGGGATTCTCTCCAGATTCATCAAATACAGACCCTCCCTCATAACTGGGCCTGGGCAATCCCTCAAGGCCAATGGCTCGCTAAAGACAGATTCAACAACCCTCCTCTCCAGGGCCTTCCCAGGAAGAGACTTAATTTCCTCCACCGTCACTCACCATTGCCGAAGCATTTTCAGGCATGGGGCAATATAAGTCAGGAGCTTACCATGTTGGACCCTCAGGCTTTTCACTGGCCCACCATTCTCCCAGCTCTGAAGAAAAGGCCCAAACCAGGACTGAAAAATACCAACCCACTCAGGCGGTTCCTCTGCGAGCATGCTACCAAATCAGAGAGAGTGTGGGGACGACCGGAGGTGTCAGAGGTGTCGTGCGGAGTGTGGGGGCGACCGGAGGTGTCGTGCGGAGTGTGGGGACGACCGGAGGTGTCGTGCGGAGTGTGGGGACGACCGGAGGTGTCGTGCGGAGTGTGGGGACGACCGGAGGCGGCTCGCGGAGTGTGGGGACGACCGGAGGCGGCTCGCGGAGTGTGGGGACGACCGGAGGCGGCTCGCGGAGTGTGGGGACGACCGGGGGGGGCGCGAGGAGTACTGGTGGACTGAATGGATGTGGCCAGTAGCTGAAAAGCCCCTGATCACATTCATTACAATATAAATCCACCCCGGTATCACTGTTGGTGCTGGCAGATTTTCTTTCATTACCGGCAATGAGAGGAACGTCCTCTCGTCTAACCAGTCTCTTTCCCAGCTTTGTATTTCAGGATGGAGAGTGTTTGAGACCAATGAAGAGGACTTTTCTGTCCACAAATCTCTTACTACCTGTAATTGAATCAGGAGGTGCTCAGTCACGACCGCTTCTATGTTCTCTATCATTGGTGTCCCAGTTAGCAGAGAAGAATGAGGACAGAACATAAAGTGGAGACATTGGGGGTGTGTTTAGACCTCTTAGGTCTCCATGATGAGACATTGTCATCCCCTGGTTTAAAAGTAAAAAATAAAAAAATTGTGACCCTGTCACCACTGGTAACTGCAGATCATGTATACTTACCTTTCTGACAGCCTATGCTGTCACTTTTCTGCTCCTTGGCTGCTTTAAACAGGGCCACCTTTAGAAATCATGGGGCCCTCATACAGCCTTCCTGACAGCGTCCCCCCACCACCACCATCAAACACAGAGAAGGGGCTTTAAATACAGCCACAGCTCCCAGTAATTAAAGGTCCCCGTGCCTCATCTGTTCAGAAGCAGGGGCCGGGGATAGAGAGGAGGCTGTTTACTCATTTTCAGGATAAGGCGGTGTAGTCCTCTTTGTTGCAGCTCCTGACAGTTTGAAGTTGTGGCTTGCCCCGATGGATTGACATGGAAGAAAAGGCCGGACTCTGAGGGGTCTATTTATAAAGCATTCATTGAACTAATGTCATATACTTTAGTACAGGCTACAATTTCTGTAATATGATCTAGTGGCCAAAACGATGTATAGTTTTCTGAAAGTGAGAAAATATACCACGTGTTGGTCTCACTCACATGGCTATATGCATATTTTCCGCACGGAATGCAGGTTCTTGAAGGCAGATTCTGCATAAAATAGGAAACACCCTTTCCACCTTTTTTTTTTTTTTTTTTTTTTTCTTTTTTTCTTTTTCCTGCAAGTAGCCTCTCTCTCTCGGGGACCCTCAATACTAGTGTTTCCTCCGGACCAGGAAGGACTGCTCCTGTGTTTTTGTTTTTTTTTTTGTTTTTTTTGTTTTTGTTTTTTATTTTAATGGTCTTCTGGCGGGGTACAGAGGCCGCCTGGATGGGGCTACCCCCCTAGGTTTAAGCAAGGCATGGGCCTTGCGGGGTGGCTTCTCCAGTGTTCCTGCAAAGCCCACCCTTCCTCCAGGGGTCGGGGGTGACTGCACCTTCCCGTTGGTCCAGCGGGGCTCTCTAGGGGTGGGGGCCCACTCCACTGGCTTATCGGGAGAGCCCGCTACCCTGTGTGCGGGAAGCCTACCTTGCTCCACTCCACGCCGACATCCTGGTGTGGAGATGCAGGCGGATGACGTCACAGCCGGAATTCTTTTTTAACCAAGCCATAGATGATGCAATTTTCTCTCCAAGGAAAAAAATAGCTAGATTCCCCCATCAACACAGTCCCTATTGATGGGGGAATCCCTCCCCCAGCACTGTTGTGTTCTACTGGTGGAGAACCTTCCCTGTCAGCAAAACACAATGACTACTGCTGGCGACTATAGCCATCGACAATAATCACAGGCAAGAGATCTAATAGACTGTTTGTACTAGTCAATCGATGGATCATCTTCAGTACAACCAGCCTGCCCATAGATGCATTGAATCGCGGAAGGTCCCTCTTGAACCAGCCAGTATTTGATCCATCTATGCCTGGCTTTAGCCTTGAATTCCACTTATCTGTTTACTTTTATAAATGAATTGTTATCCCTTGTTTGTGGTTTTTTTCACAGCCCCCCAGGTGTGTCCTGTGCAATGGATTTCTCCAGATTTCTAGCAGATGACTTTGAGGTGAAGGACTGGGTGAATGCCGCCTTTAAGTCTGTACAAAAAGATGCGCCTGGGAAGGTGGATGCACATGCGGCAACCTTAGTTATGAAACTACAGCTCTTCATCCAGGAGGTGAACAACTCCGTTGAAGGTATTATAACAAAGTTGTTTTTTTTTTTTTTTTTTGTTCTTTTTGTTTGTGTTTATTTTATGGAAGCGATAATGACTGATGTTCCACTTTTTCCTATAGAAAGTAGCCATCAAGCCCTACAGAACATGCCAAGAGTACTGCGTGATATAGAGGCCCTGAGACAGGAGGCCGCCTTCCTAAAGGAACAAATGATTCTCGTTAAAGAAGACATTAAGAAGTTTGAGCAGGACACAGCCCAGTCCATGCAGGTGAGTGTTGACAGGCTGTCCTTTATTATGTCTGGACATAGATTTCATAAATTTCAGCCACTCAGCCCACTAGAGACAATAGAAAATCACTTGATTCCGTTTTGCGTGGATAAAAAAAATCTCCATTGTATTTAGGCAGCCACTACCAAACATTGGCTGCATCTGATAGGATGCGGGTGCTGTTCAGCCCAGCTGATTTACAATCAACTTTTATGCGCATACCAAAATAGACAAGAGGTAGGAACTTTAAGGGGGCCAATAGGCCTTTTGATGGGGCTGAGCTCAAGCATGTTCAGACAACAGTCCAAACCCACCTGAGCTATCCCGCTATGTACGATATTCCGTATATGTGCAGCTGCGGGGCAAGGAATACCTCCACCATCTATGATTTGCTGTTGGCTTTGACAGCTTCCTGGTGGGATAGCTCAGGCTGGTTCAGAATCATTTCCAAACCTGCCTGAGCTCAGAACTGGCCTACAATCAGCAGTAAATAGAATCCAAATGAGCCATTCACCATAAAAACTTTTTTGGTTTTAAAAGGTGTTGTACAACACACCACCCATATTTTGGATATAACCTCCTAATAATATCCTAAGAATTTTGTTGGCACTTGTTCACAACTTGGAAAAGTGGAATGTTCTAAACACTCTATGTGCATTTCGCTGAACAAATGTGTTTTTTCAGGAGTTATGAAGGTTACAAATTCTAAAGAAGGTTTATTCGGTAATCCTACATTTTAATACGTTATATTAATGTCTTAAACATTTCTATGATATTAGAGCATGTATGCTGATTTACATGTTACGTGTACTCACTGCACATCCAACATTACAAAAGCAGTCCATCAGGTCTGCAGAAAATGCCAGAGGAGGACTGCATGGGATCAGGAAGTAGCTCATTCTTGGAATAGCAAAATTATAATTGAATATGAGTCTTCCTTTGTATGTAAAAGGACTGCCACAATAATATCTATTATAATTAATTACAATAATACAATGTAAATAACCACTTCCCTACTGGGCCATTTCTAAGATTTCTCCCAAACATATAAAAAAAAAATCTTTTTGCTAGGAAATTATTTATTTTTATATATTATATACATACACACACAACATATATATATATATATATATATATATAATGCTCAGCATAGATGACTACACCCCAACAGATTTGTCAGAAAACCTTTACTTTCCTTTCAGAATCAACATTTTCTATGGGACACTATACTGCAAAATACTCCCACAAACAAGGGCCAATGATTGCAAACTTGATTTAATGTGCACATACAATAAAGTATTTTTCCTAACAAATTCATTCAAGACCATGTTTGCAAAAATGAAAACATCCCAGATAAAATCTTAGGAGCAAAGCTACATTTTAGACAAGAAAATCCTTATTAACAAGAATTCAACTACAAGTGAGTCTAATTATTCATTAAACATGTGTCCAGCAGAGAGTTGATTATAAAAGGGCATTACTTAACTAAACCCCATCCCATTTCATGCTGTCAGCAATGCCACCACATGAAAGAGAAATGTCACAAGGCCTGAGAAAGAAAAAAATTCTTTACACAAGAAAGGTGAAGGCTACAAGAAGATCAGCAAAGCTTTACTTATCTGTCAGAATACTATAGCAAAATTGATACAAAAATTGAACAAAGTTGGAACTGCAACCATCTCACAGAGACATCCAGGCCGTCCACAGAAGTTAACACTTCGATAAGAGCGACTTCTGATAAGGGTTGAACAAAAATCGTCATGCAAGTTCACTGCAGTTCGCTAAAGAATTAGAAAGCCAAACTGGGGTGAGTGTTTCCCATGACACAATACGGCATACACTGCAGAGGAACGGCATGCATGGTGTCGTCCACAAAGGAAACCTCTCCTAAAGCCCATGCACAAATAATCCCGCCTAGAATTGGCCAGGGCCCATGCTGAAAAAGAAGACTATTGGGACTCTGTACTCTGGAGTGATGAGACCAAGATAGATGTTTTTGGAACTGATGGCTTTCAAACTGTATGATGTCGCAAAGGTGAGGAGTGCAAAGAAAAATGCACAGTAGCTACAGTGAAACATGGTGGTGGCAGTGTCCTTCTGTGGGACTGCATGAGAGCTGCTGGTGTCAGGGAGCTGCATTTCTTTGATGGTATTGTGCATTCCCAGATGTACTGCTCTATATTGAAAGAGAAGATGCTGCCATCACGCTGTGCTCCTGGTCGTCGTGCACTTTTCTAACACAACAATGATCCAAAACAAACATCTAAGGCCACTGCTGAATTTCTGAAGAAGAACAGGGTGAAAGTGATTCAGTGGCCAAGTATGTGTCCTGATCTGAACCCAATCGAACACCTATGGGGAATTCTGAAGAGACAAGTTGAGCATCACTCTCCTTCCAGCATCCAGTCTCTAAAAGCATCCAGGCTCCCAGTGTCGCCGGACACAGACCCCTGTGTACAAAAACATAGAAAACATATCAAGATAAACATATATCCATGCGTCACACAAACAATATATTAGTTTTTTTAAATTTTTAGGCATATTGCCATGTAACATCAATGCATAGCTCCCTAAAATATAACCTATTTACAAAAATGGCTTGAAAGTTGTGCAGCAATTTGTCAGTACTGCAAAGCTAGAAATTAGGAGGTATCCGAATGATGCAGCAAAGCACCACGCCTACCTATTGGTGTCAATAAATGCTAACTGAATAAACTTGATCTTACATCCTGCAAAATGGGCGTTGTGTTTTGCCAATGTAGAAACTGCCACATTGTCATTGTACCATATAAATCGGGCCAATGATTAAGCAATCAACATAATATTTGAGAATAAAATGTGTCCCATGAGGTAGCATAATGGTTTGGTTTGTATTAATGTACAGTGGGGATCGAAAGTTTGGGCACCCCAACTAAAAATTTGTATTAATGTGCATAAAGAAGCCAAGGAAAGATGGAAAAATCTCCAAAAGGCATCAAATTACAGATTAGACATTCTTATAATATGTCAACAAAAGTTAGATTTTATTTCCATCATTTACACTTTCAAAATAACAGAAAACAAAAAAATGGCGTCTGCAAAAGTTTGGGCACCCTGCAGAGTTAATATCTTGTACTGCCCCCTTTGGCAAGTATCACAGCTTGTAAATGCTTTTTGTAGCCAGCCAAGAGTCTTTCAATTCTTGTTTGAGGTATCTTTGCCCATTCTTCCTTACAAAAGTCTTCCAGTTCTTTGAGATTTCTGGGCTGTCTGTCACGCACTGCTCTTTTAAGGTCTATCCATAGATTTTCAATTATGTTGAGGTCAGGAGATTGCGAAGGCCATGGCAAAACCTTCAGTTTACGCCTCTTGATGTAATCCCCCGTGGATTTCGAGGTGTGTTTAGGATCATTATCCATTTGTAGAAGCCATCCTCTCTTAATTCAGCTTTTTCACAGATGGCATCAAGTTACCATCCAAAATTTGCTGAAATTTTATTGAATCCATTTTTCCTTCTACTCGTGAGATGTTCCCTGTGCCACTGGCTGCAACACAACCCCAAAGCATTATTGATCCAACCCCATGCTTAGGGGTTGCATCAGGCTTGTCTATATGTTCATTTGCAAAGTTCAAACAATGATTTTTGTGGTGAGGACGTAGAAGAGGTTTTCTTCTGATGACTCTTCCATGAAGACCATATTTGTACAAGTATCTCTTTATAGTGGAATAGTGTACCACAACTCCAGTGTCTGCCAGATCTTTCTGGAGGGATCGTGCAGTCAAACGTGGGTTTTGAATTTGTTTTTCTCACAATCCTGCGAGCTGTTCTGTCTGATATTTTTCTTGGTCTTCCAGATCTTGCTTTAACTTCCACTGTTCCTGATGACTGCCATTTCTTAATTACATTCCGAACAGAGGATATTGACATCTGAAAACGCTTTGCTATCTTCTTATAGCCTTCTCCAGCTTTGTGAGCGTCAACTATTTTCTGTTTCAGTTTTCTAGACAACTGCTTAGAAGAACCCATGGTGCTGATTGTTGGGGCAAAGTCAGATGAGTCCGGGCATTTAAAACCTTTGAGATTGACATCACCTGGTCTTCCCAGACGATGATTGAGAACAATCCATGACACTGGCAGGTCTCAGCTTGGCAAAGGGGGTAGTGCATGCTATAAATTCTGCAGGGTGCCCAAACTTTTGCAGACGCCATTTTTTTGTTTTCTGTTATTTTGAAAGTGTAAATGATGGAAATAAAATCTAACTTTTGTTGACATATTATAATAATGTCTAATCTGTAATTTGATGCCTTTTGGAGATTTTTCCATCTTTCCTTGGCTTCTTTATGCACATTAATACAAATTTTTAGCTGGGGTGCCCAAACTTTCGATCCCCACTGTATTTATAATCGTTACAGCTGCCACATGCCAATGTGCTTTCTTGCTTGCAAGGGTCCCTTTCCATTTTTCCTGTATAGAAACTATTAAAGCGGAACTACACTGCACCCGAGCACCACAAACAAAAAATACTATTTTAATCTTTAAAGGAAACTTGCCCATTCATCATTGTCTCCATGATTTATTTTGCTGAGATATCACTTTGAAAGACACCGTCCCCCTTCCGGTCTTCCGGCTTCACAGACGGTTTCCTACCGCACATGTGAATGGCCCCGCAGTCTTCTGGGGCCTGTCATGTGTCACACACAGCTTTGGGGGGTGGGGAGGGGCCAAATATTGCCACGGCAATTTGACTGGAATTGGGAGTGGGTGCCTGTCACAACCAGGTACCCGCTTCCCCCCCCCCCAAAACAATTGTGGCGGGGGGGAGGAAGCAAACAAGTGGAAGTTCCCCTTTTTCGGTGAAGTTCCACTTTTAAGGCCTCAATCACACCATATACAGAGACGTGAGGTTTTTTGCACACGTTCTGCAAGGGCACAAAGAAAACAATTGTTTTTTATGTGCTCTGTTCACACCACAAAACTAGTATCACGTGCAGATTTTTTCTTTGTAGGAATCTGCAATGTGTATAAAACTCACTGAATTCCACATGAAAACTGATGTAAACCCGTGTCTTGGCAAGTGAAATCTGTGTGATTTTTTTTTTTTTTTTTTTTTTTTTCCCATCAGTTTTTCTGCACGTATGGTGTGAATGAGGCCTGAAACACATCTTCTTCTCTTAATCCTTGGAGCTTGGGAGTATTAGTAGTTTATAGAGGGTAGACATCATTGTTTTTGATTTCAGTTCAGGTCACAGGAAGTGATCAGGACACTGTGCTTCTTGTAGGATTGACAGATATTTCTGTATTTCAGGTTTTCTGTACCTGTTGAATATGTTTATAGTCTGAAAAATGGAAAAAAAAAAAAAGCAATGCAGTGTATAAGGACTATAACTTTTAAATCCAATCTGGGATTCATACAATACATGTTATATCTGGTGACTGTTCTCTGCAGGTTCTGGTGGAGATGGATAAAGTAAAATCACGCATGCAGTTGGCGGCAGAGTCCCTGCAGGAAGCTGACAAGTGGAGTACGCTCAGTGCAGACATTGAGGAAACCTTTAAAACACAGGTGAGTTCCCTGTTATATCTGCTTGAGCACATCAATGTTTTTTTTTCCTACTGTATTATCTCACTTCTGCTAATGTGGATTGAAACAGATCAAAACAATTCTTACAAAATTGACCTCCAACTTCTTCCAGCTGTTGATTCTAGAGCAAGGTAGATCACATGGGGATGTCCACATCTTTTAGGAACCCAAAGCTGCTGATGGTTTAGTATGAGACCACGTTTATTAGTGGCTATCATTTATAAAATATTTTAGAATAGTTTTTTTTTTTTTTTTTTTTATGTTCTTTATTCAAGTTGTCACATATCCATCAAAGATAAACAGATGATGCAAGTATGTTAACCACTTACCCTCCTGAGGATTTACCCCCCCCCCCCCCTTCCTGACCAGGCCATTTTTTTTGCATTGCGGCGCTGCGTTACATTGACTGACAATTGCGCAGTCATGCAACACTGCACCCAAATGTAATTTACGTCCTTTTTAATGACTAATTGAGCTTTCTTTCAGTGATATTTGATCGACTGTGCTGTTTTTTATTTTTTGCGCTATAACTAAATATAGACCGACAATTTTGTGAAAAACACTATATTTTGGACTATTTGCTATTAAACATGTCCAGTAACAAAAAATTAAAACCTCAAATTTCATCTGCGACGTCTTTGCTAAAAAAATCCCAATACGTGTAAATTTATTGGTTTACTTGAAAGTTATAGCATTTCCCAGTGGCGGTATAGATGCTGGGATTTTTTTTTTCTACTAGCATTGGCAGCGATCAGCGACTTTTAGCGGGACTGCAGTAGACATTCTGACACTGGGGGGAACTGACTTTGTGTCACTGACATCCCCAGTGATACCAATACAGTGATCAGTGCTAAAAAAATAGCACTGACACTGTACTAATGGCACTGGGTAGGAAGGGGTTAATATGAGGGGCGATCAAACAGCTAACTATGTGTGGGGAGTGTTTTACTAGGGGACAGAGGGTGTGTGCTTCACTGTAAGCACACTGCTCTGGATGGCTGTGCTGTGCACAGCCATCCAGAGCAGAAAGCCCGAGCCAACAGGGAGGAAGACTGTTAGTAAACAAAACAGTCTTCCCCCCCGTCGGAGATGGTAATCACCAGGCGCCGGCGGGTAATTACCGGCCGGGACCCGGTGATTGATAGCCATGGCCGCAAATGGTGGCATGGGTAGGCCAAAATGTCTTCCAACCATCCCATTTCCTGTTGAATATTTGCATCCTGTCTAGCAATGTATATTGAGTACGTTCCATGAGCATAAGCATATCAACTCTACGCAAAACACAGGACAAAGGCACTGCTGGTGACTTCCAATGAAGAGCAATGGCCCATAGGGTAGAGACACAGTATGAATTAGCCTCATTATGTTGGTTGGAATCCCCAAAATGGAATGGAATTTTCAATGACAAATTTACTGGAGTATCGGCCAAGGCCACCTTTACGCCAGATCAAAAAAGACCAGGGCAAGCCCAAAACATATGCACCAGAGTACCAGCAAGGCCATAACTACTAAAACAGAGGTGCGACGTTCCTGGAAACAGGTTATGTAGTCTAGAGTGGGTATAATACCAACGGGTTAAAACTTTAAGGTCTGTCTCACGAACTGAAAGAGACCTAGATTTCCTACATATATTATCCACCATGGATTCCCAGTCCTCTTCTGAAAATGTAATACCACAATCAGCCTCCCATTTCTGTCTATATAAGGGGGTGCGGCAAAGATGGCATTCGAAAAGGAGCGATATAAATCCAAAATAAGACCCCTACCCTTGGCAGAGTCACAACTGATATGTTCAAAATAAGTGATTGGGGGCGAAGGTGTCTGTCCAAAATGGGAACTGAAAAATGTCTTATTTGCTGATATCGATAATCTTCTCGAAGCTGAATATCGAAAAGCGTCCGTAACATATCAAAGGACATATAAGATCCACTCCTCTGAAAGATCAATAGCTTTCTAAATGAAATGTAACCATAGTAATGAAACTGGAAGGGTATGTATGAACTATGTGCACCCAAATTAAAGTGGGGCTTACAAGTAGTAAAGGGGACTGGAGGGAGATGAACAGGAGAGGAAAGGAAGCCTACCATTCAAAGGTGAAGTCTGAAGAAGGGGTTGAGAAATAATGCTGCCTCCTGGAAGGTCTCAGGATAAAGGAGTAAACTATACTACCAGGACATGAACAAACCACTTAAAGGAACTTATGTACGTTTCATTGCTCTCTTATGCCACTTGAGTTGGTGAGTTAGAAACATATGCCATCACTTTTAGTATATGTCCTACCAAAGTAAGGACGCCGTTGCTTTTGGATAGGAATCTGTGGAATTATAATAGTTCCAAGGCCCCCCCTCATCAGCCTGAAATTTTCGTGTTATGTAAAGTGGAAGGTAAAGGATAAGTTCACCTTTGTTACATGTCCCACCTGTATTTAGCATGGAACATGTAGTGTATTCCACAGCTGCAGCTTGAAGTATATCATTGGAAATTGAATACCACATATGGATGGTAGGAGGGGAACTGTTAGGGATCGGGTGTGACCAGAAATGTGTGGACTGACACAGGGAAGTAGCAGGCTTCAGGAACACAGGCGTAGTCAGGGCTGGAGAGGTGGAATGGTCAGGTGGGCCGTAAGGTACTGTCAGGCACCGCCCGGCGGGATCTCGAGAGACCCACAGAACAGGATTCCCCAGGGCGCGGAGCCTAAGCCCCAGTCTGCCTTTTCACCAGAGCCCCTGATGGTGGGGATAGACTTGGCGCAGGACTGAGACCAGGTCGCGGCCCCTGAGTGCACCCAACTGTGGTAGGGGGTCCACCGAGGGTATGTACCGGGGGAAAGCCTGATGTGAAGAGGCTGGCAGGTTTGCACAGTAGTGACTGGATCGGTGCGGGATGGATGGATCGTCTGGGTAGCGTCAGGCAGACCGGGTCAGCAACGTGCGGGCAGTGAGGTACCGGAGGAGCAGGCAGAGAATAGTCAGGGTCACAAGCCGGGTTCAGTAACTCACGGGCAGCGCGGTACAGAGGATCAGGCAGAAGGATGGTCAGGCAAGCCAGGGGTTCAACAGGAGATGGTCAGCATAGGTCAGGATCAAAGCAGGGTCAGCAACTAGGCAGATAGGCAGGAACACAGGATACCAGGTACAGGGGCTCATAGGAAACATACACCAAGGCACTGACTGCAGGTCTGGCCATTCCTTAAATACACCTCCTGCAATCAGCCCCAGGTGTTGGCTGATTGCAGGAGTGAGCTTCTGGCTGCTGAGAGCACCCGCTGGTCAGCCCTGGTACTGCAGCCCACACAACAGGTGAGTCCCACCACCAGTGCTGAGTCCATTCCTGACAGGAACTCTGCTTCCACAAAAGGGGAATACAGGCTTTAGCTATGTTAGTAAGGCAGGCGTTGTATTTAGACAGGTTCCTTGCAGTGGCATGGAATAGGCAGGCATCCGGGTCCTGTTTGAGGTCTTGCATAGTCAAGTGTGCAATCGTATCGGTGACTTCAGTCCAGAAAGGTCCAAATTCAGTATTCCCAATGCACACATTTCTGCAGATAGCTATTCAGTATTGCTGGGTGCTGTAGTGACCACAAGCTGGGAACCTCAGACAATTCAAGTGAAGAAATCTCACCAGCACACCAAGGATTCCTCAATTTGGGTCCAAAGCTTTATTTTGTGGTCACATGATGAACACAAAGGCAACATTTCAGAGCCACACAGGGCCCTTTCGACAGGCACTTTGTTAGTCACTAGCCGGATGAAGGGGCTCTTCGTGGCTCTGAAAGGTTGCTTCTGTGTTCATCATGTGACCACAAAATAAAGCTTTGGACCCAATCTGAGGAATCTTTGGTGTGCTGGTGACATTTCTTCAGTCCAGAAAGGATGCAGAAAGCAGAAATTAAATTTCTCAAAACATTCACTCAGTGTACAACCCCTCTAGGTTTCCAGGGTTATGGAAGCTGAGATTAGAAATGTTCTATAACGGTAGTGGCTGCAATTTGAAGTGGAAATGTAATTTTGTAACTGATATTAACTTATAACATGGGTTGCATCATTTTTATAGATGAATTGAAGTTTTCCCCTAATGACTTCATAGTAAGGTGGGTGGCAACACTTTTTCCTGGGACCACCTACTAATACATTTTAGATTGACAACAAAGTAAAATGTCTTAGTGATTGACTCTCAGAGCAGACAGTCCAACGTCCAGCCTGGTTTATAGAGAAAAGATGATATAAAGATGGATTTTAGACATTGTCATATCTAAAATGTTTAAATGACTTCAAAACTGAACTAAGGGTTTTTTATTATAATATTTGATCATAGTTTTGCTTTAACTTTTAAGACTTGGATGCAGTTGCTCAATACAATGCTTGTCTCTTACAGAACATTACAGTTATCTCTGAAAAGCTGACTAGTATGCAGGTGAGCCTGGCAATGCTGGTGGATACCCCAGATTATTCAGAGAAATGTGTATACCTGGAGGCATTGAAAAATCGTCTGGAAGCCATGTGCAGTCCTCAGATAGTGGCAGCTTTCAACAGCCAGTCTGTGGGTAAGAAATGCAGCTGCAGTAACAGAATCAGGGTTTCTTGACCAATCTTTTTTATCAAGAAATAAAAAGAATGTTCAAGCCTGCTATATATTATTCAGTGTTTAAGGGCAAGCCTGTCAAAAGCTTTGGTTGGCTGAACCTCAACGTTTCCTGGACTGTTACTGAGAGACTAGTTGCCTGATTGTCTCTGGCTTCAGTACTTTGAGTCCATGAAATTATGCAGATGAAAATGTTAATTTGAATGCATAACTCTTGATTTGCATAGTTCCCGGTCAAGTATTGAAGCCAGAGAGCCGTACAGGTGGAGATCTGAACATACCAGCCCATACAAAAGGACCTTTAAGGGGGTTTTGCACCCCCTTTTTTCTTTTGCATTGTAGAACAGCTGAGTCTTCTTACAACAGGGCATATTCAACACCAGAACAAACTAGGGAAATCGGCAATCAGGCCAGCTCTGTACTCAGCCTTTACAGAACTTGATGTACATTAAAGTATAACTAAAAGCAAAACTTGCTTTAGTTTGGACAGAGTGGGGAGAGATTAGAACCTCTGTCAGTTTTTTTTATTGCTGTCTGTTCCCCTATTAGGGAGATTCACCCTCATTATTTCTTCTGTTTACCATTTTCATTGAACGTGAAAAAAAAAAAAAAATCACACATTTTGGGTTGTCTCCAGAAAGGTATTAGATGGGAAATCTTCAAATGGGGACACTAATTCCGCAATCTCACAGGGGTTATAGCCGTTCCTTGCTCTATCCAAAACAGGGGAAAAAAAAAAAGTATTGCCTATAGTTTATTCTTTAAAAACGCACTCACACTTTTGAAGGAGCACAATATGATGACACTTAAACAAAAATGAGCTGCATGGTCGAGGTGCCAGAAAGAAGCCTTTACTGCATCAATGACACAAAAAGGCCTGGTTAGGCATGTCAAGGTGTTGTTGGGCATATTGTAACTGGGCTTTTTTGTGGCATTGGTGCAGTAAAAGCTTCTTTCTGGCACCTCGACCAAACAGCTAATTTTTGTTCAAGTATGACTGTATTGTACTCCTTAAAAACAACCACACCAGAGCAGCCTGTATTTCTTTTGAGGTTGCCTGTGGGTTTTTCTTTGAGTCCCGGACAATTCTTCTGTCCGTTATGTCTGCAATCTTTCTTGGTCTACCTGAACGTGGCTTGGTATCGAGATCCCTGAACTTTCCACTTCTTAAGTTATTTAACACTACTGATTGGCATATTCAAGGCTTTGGACATCTTTTTATGTCCTTTTCCATCTTTATAAAGTTCCATTACCTTGTTACGCAGGACTTTTGACTGTTTTTTTCTGATCCCCATGGCTCAATATCTAGCCTAGTCAGTGCTTCCACGTAAGAGCTAACAAACTCATTGACTATTTATACACTGACACTAATTGCAATTTAAAATGCAACAGATGTGGGACATTAACCTCTAATTGGCATTTTAACCCGTGTCTGTCACCTTGTGTGTCTGTACCAAGGCCAAACATTCCAGGGGATGTAAACTTTTGATCCGGGCCATTTGGGTGATTTCTGTTATTATGATTTAAAAAGGAGCCAAACAACTATTTGATAATAAATGGCTTCATATGATCATCATCCTTCAATAAGAGCATTTTTTGGCATGATGAGTCATATTTTCAATATCCATGCCAAAATTTCACAATTTCGGCCAGGGTATTTAAACTTTTGAGCACAACTGTACTTTAATAGTGTGTGCTTGTCTCAATTAGGAGCACTAAGTGTAATGTCAGTCTGCTGCCCTGTTCCTCTGCTATCAGCATGAATCAATTCTGGCAAGTTTTCCTGACACCAAGAGAAAAATCGTGACGGGGAGGGACCTCCAGCAAATTGACAGCCTCCACTCTATTCCTGTGAGCTGTGTAGAGGGGGTGTGTCTCTTCCATCCAATTAGCTCTCATCATCTCTGCCCTCCATTTTCTGAATTATCAGACAAGCTTTATAAATTCAGCACTTTGAATGGATGTAGAGAAAATAAATGTGCACATAAACATGTACAACTTATGTCGGAGGATTTGTTTCATTGCTGTGTATCACCTGAAGCCAGTCTCTTCACTGGATATATGTAAGAGTTTACAACCACTTTAGGGTAAACCCTCACATCCTTTTCAGATCCTCCTGCCAGGATTTTATGATCAACCATCTCCTCATATAAAAAAAAAAAACTTTAAAAGATCAAATTAAATGTTAATGAGCGAGAGGAGAGACTGTCATGTCCCAAGCTGGACTTTAACAATCATAAATCCAGGTACCTGTTGAACTTCTGTCTTCTTTTAAAGCCAAGTATACCCCTTCCCAGGTTAATCCTCAAGTCACCCGGACCTATTTATCACACTGCATATAATTTTGTATCCTTTATGTACACTATATTGCCAAAAGTATTGGGACTTCTGCCTTTACACGCACATGAACTTTAATGGCATCGCAGTCTTAGTCCGTAGGGTTCAATATTTAGTTGGCCCACTCTTTGCAGCTATAACAGCTTCAACTCTTCTGGGAAGACTGTCCACAAGGTTTAGGAGGGTGTCTATGGGAATGTTGGACCATTCTTCCAGAAGCACATTTGTGAGGTCAGACACTGATGTTGCAGTCTCCGCTCTTATTCTTTCCAAAGGTTTTCTGTCGTTCTGAAGTCAGGACTTCAGGCCAGTCAAGTTCCTCCACCCCAAACTCACGCATCCATTGCTTTGTGCACTGGTGCACATTCCAAAATGTCTTGGTATGCTGACGCCTTAAGAGTTCCCTTCACTGGAACTAAGGGGCCAAGCCCAACCCCTGAAAAACAACCCCACAGCATAATCCCCCCTCCACCAAACTTGTTTGTAGAAGCAGTCTGCATGCCTAGGTGCTTGACTTTATACACCTATGGCCATGGAGGTGATTGGAACACCTGAATTCAGTGATTTGAAGGGGTTTCCCAATACCTTTGGCAATATAGTGTTTATGAGCACAGTCATATTAGCCTATTACATGCACATATTACATAAATTCTACAACCACTACAAATGAAAATTTACTAACTGCCCAATCATTTCCTCTTTAAAAAAAAAAACAAAAAAAAACAAATGCCCAGAAATACGTTTTTGGCTTTTGTGGTAGGTATGGTTTAGCAGTCAAAAAACTAAGAAATCCTGTGCAATTGATAGCCCCTGTGTGGGCGAGTTTTATTGCCTCTGTTTTATAAAGTTTAAAAATTAATAAAAACCATTGGAATATAAAAAACTAAGAAATCTAGAGTGATGCTTTCATTTCTTTCCAGCAGGGGGAGCTTTGTACCAAAATTCAAACTGCTCAGTTGAAGCTTATTAAAAAGAATGTAGATGCATTGAAGAGTGAGAAAAGAGCCTAAAGTAGAATTTCATGTTTAACCGTTTCAATACCGGGCAATTTTACACCTTCCTGCCCAGGCCATTTTTCACGTTTCAGCGCTCTCACACTTTGAATGACAATTGCGCGGTCATACAACATTGTACCCAAACTAAAATTTTATAATTTTCTTCACACAACTAGAGCTTTCTTTTGGTGGTATTTAATCACCGCTGGGGTTTTTATTTTTTGCTAAATTAACAAAAAAAGACCAAAAATTATGAAAAAAGCACGTTTTTCTTTGTTTCTGTTATAAAAGTTTACAAATAAATAATTGTTCTTCATAAATTTAGGCCGAGATGTATTCTGCTACATGTCTTTGGTGACAAAAACCCAAATTAGGATGTATTATTTAGTCTGTAGGAAAGTTATAACGTTTACAAACTATGGGATATATCTGAAAATTGATCAATCCTGAAGTACTGACTGCCAATCTAATTTCTTGAGGTCCAAGAATGTCAGAACAGTACAGATATCCCCCAAATGACCCCTTTTTGCAGAGTAGACAGTCCGACGTACTTCATAAGAGGAATGGTGAGTTTTTTGAAGTTGTATTTTTTTTGTCATAATTTTTCGGAAAATTAAAAAATTAAAAAAATTATTTTCACAATTTTTTTTTTTTACATACTGTCACCAGTGCAGTACAGCGTCATCATATAAGTGGCATGGCGGTGATCAGGGACACTGACTGGTGACAGTATGGGAAAAAAAAAAAATATATATATATATTTTTTTTTTTATTATTATTTTTAATTTTTTATTACTTTTTTTTATTTTTTTTAAAGATTTTTTTTCATAATTTACTATGACCAAAGTAGTACAATGTTACCATAGTAACATTGTACTACTTTGGGGAAGTGATCAGTATTTTTTTTTTTTTTTTTTACACAATTTGCTTATAGCAAAGAATTACTTTGCTATAAGCAAGCATTCATTCGATTCATTCAGGTTTTTTTTTTTTTTTGTGCTTAGCTGTGATTTGCTCACAGCTAATCACATGACATGTGCATGTGATTAGCTGTGACCATTCACAGCTAGGCACTAGTATACAATGGATGGCATGAATGAAGCCATCTATTGTATACAACTGTCATGTGACCTGCTGTGATTGGTCACAGCAGGTCACATGGTACCAGCAACGGGGGCCGGTACTCAGATCTGTCATCGGCCGTGCCGAGGTACACGGCGGGTGACAGATCGCGCCGCTGCGAGGCTCTGCATTACCGCAAACTGCGCATGTGCGGGTGCACGCCAAATGGCGTGCACCCGGAATGCCGATGCGCTTTTGAAGCCGCCAAACGGCCATTGGCCGGGCGGCTAATGGTTAACATCCTGAAACGTCATCTACCTTCCTACCTTGGCCAATCAGATGAAGCTTTGCATTCACTAATGAAAATACAAGGCTTGCCTAATCTCGATAACATCATCAAGAATGCTAATGGTGGCAAGAGCACCCATCTTCCTCAGCGAAAGAAGCCTAAGAAACCTATTATTATTATTATTTTTATTGATATTATACAGGATTTATATAGTGCCAACAGTTTGCTTTACAAAATGAAGGCAGACATTACAGTTACAATACAATTTGGTACAAGAGGAAAGAGAGAGCCCTGCTTGTTAGGTTCTCTCCCTCTCCCTTAACTATTAAGAAACATCTCATTTTCATTTTTTCTTGACCTTTTCATCATGACCCCCCAAGCTTGACTCTCCGACCTCCCGCAAGTCCTGGTACTCCCAAGTCTGCCATAATCTAGACAAACCTTCCACTGCACGAAGGTGCACATCCACTTTCCATACTGGGGAATGTTTATGTTTGTTGTTGAATGTTGTTGGCTATCCTTTGTAGACACTTGGACAGCGTGCATCTCAGACAATTGGATGCAGGAGGTGATATCCCAGGACTACAAATTGGAGCTTCTATCCCTAAACCTCCCCTATTCTGAATTCAGGTATTATTGCTCTAGTTCCTATGGTAGAACAAGCTCCAGGGGCTTTTTTTTACAATTTGTTAACTTTTACTAAGCCCAAAGGGGGAATGCACCTCATTCTGTATGTCAGTGCTCTGTTTTCAAGTCCAAAACCTTGCACATGGATTCTACCAAATCTTCATCAGGGAGACTTTCTGGCTTTTGTGGGCATTCAAAGATATTTGCATGTTCCCATCTTTCTGCATCAGTGATCACTACGCTTTTCTGTGAGGTGTTTTGTCCCTTATTTGCACCTCCGGTGTCCACCAAATTACTGGTCCCAGTACTGGCCCTGCTGTGCTCTTCTGGCATTCCAGTTGTGGGATATTTAGACAACCTCTTGTCCAGAGGACAGTAGGCATGGGCTGTGTCAAACAGCATGACTTGACTGTGCAGACATTACAAAGGTTCAGATTGATCCTGAACCTTCAGATATTTTTGCTGGAAGAGATTAGCCCTGGACATAGTTTAGGCTAGAGCGTTCCTTCCATCCAGCCTTTTTGAGCATCCTTCCACCCCAGGAGTTTCTGTGTGGGAAAATCTTCTCTTTCTAGCATCTGCATCTGGACCAGCATTTGGCTGTCAGCACCATCAAAGGTCAGCCATTTGTCTATTCTGTTCTGTTTTACCTTTTGATTAGACCTTTGTACAGGGGGCCTCCCCCATCCCCACTCATCTGTTCCCCTGTGAGTCAGTAGGGTCTGAATTTGTTTTTCTCTGTATTTCAGAAACTGCCTTTTGAACCTGTTAGAGACATTCCTCTCTCTACTATCAACCACAAAGTGACATTCCTTTTAGCCATCACCTCTGCAAGTTGAATGTCTGAAATGGCGGCCTTACACTGCAAGGATCCATTTCTTGTTTTGCATAGGCTGTTGTTGAAGGCCAATAAGAATTTTCCCTCCATTATCTTGATGTAATTCCCGCTGTTACCTCTCAGCCACTGCTTCTTTCAGGAAGACTAATTCCTTTTCTTTCATCCCGGATGGACATTGTAAGGGTTCATTGGCTTTTCATTCAACCATTTCTAGGTAGAATTCCAAGGAGCAATCTACTAGATCCGCAAGTGCTTCTTGGAATGTTTGCCAAATTTTTCCCAGATTTGCAAGGCTGCCACGTGGTCTGTTCACACCCTTTCTTTGTTCTACCAGGTGGACATTTTGGCCTCATCTGATGCCAGCTTCCAATATAAGCCCCTTTTAAGCAGCTCTTTGAACTGCAGGCAATCTCCAGATTTGTTTTTTTTCTCGTTAGTGATTGTTTTCTTTCCCATCAGTTGGACTGCTTTTGGACAATCCAAAGGTAAAGACTTCCTGCATCCCTTAATGTGTGAGAAGAAGATAGGATTCTTTTGGTCGTCATAAAATTCCTTTTTTTGGAGTCCAGTTAGGGACCCTTGGCATGCTTGAGGGATTAACCTGGGTTGGTGTATAGGTTTTATTGTTTGCCATTGTCTACTCCTGCAGGTGGCAATATAACTTAAATGTTAAAGGATAAGGTTACCTTTTTGCAGGTAAAAAAATTTAGCATTTATAATTTTTTTTAATTGGGAGCCTGTAAAGCATTGCATTCGTGATCGGCATATCGCAGGTGCAGTGCAGGGCTCTTGCAGACTGTCAGTGTAAGCTCTCTGCTTGTACCTCATATGGGTAGGCAGTTACACACTAACAGTAAACGTCAGTGAATTACCGTGAGCGCTCAACAGCGCCCTGGCTGTCGGTACTTGTAGTTCTCCCATTCACAAAATTTTGTGAAAGAATCATGCAGCTGGGAGGATGGAGCCCTGCACGACCACAGATTTTTAAAATTGTGACAGCCGGTGTGGGGAGAGGATCCCCAGCCTGCTGTCACAGCAGGGACTCGGTGGGGGAGCGCAGGGGCAGCTGCATCAGTAACATAATACATGTTACACCCTGAGCTCAAGTGTAACCAGTAATAAGTAATAAAAGGTGAACGTATCCTTTAAAGCAGGGTTTAAAATATCAAGTCCTGAGCTACTAGCCAGGTCTTAAGAGTTACTCGCCACTCACAAACACACACAAACAGAGACACCTGTACACACACACAGACATGTATATACACACACACAGAAACATATACACACACGCACAGAGACACATGTACCCACCCACACACACATACAGACACACGTATACACACACAGGCACGTACAGACACGTATTCATGTACAGACACAGAAACACACACGCACAGACACATGTACATACACATGTACATGCGCACACACAGACACATGTACACACACACACATACATGTACATACACGCAGACACATGTACAGATACACACATGTACATACACACAAACACACATATGTACGCACGCATGCTGTTAAGTGCTCTCTCCTTTCCCCTGAAGCCACCACTGGCTGACAGAGGATCATGTGACCAGAGTGAGCTGAAATTAGGTAGGCACACACGTACACACACACACACCTATATAAAGTTGCAGTACTTCGTTGTTCACTCACAGAGCCGGGTACTGCACTCTAGGGGGAGGCAGAGAGCACAGCACACTCTCCTTCCTTTGCTTTCACTGCGCTCAGCTATTGAGCAGTCTGACAGCTCCCGGTGCCAATGACAGATCCGGCCTGAGCTCCGAGCCTGCTCAGCAAGACGGTCCTGGGGGACACGCTCGCCCCCACCATAATTTCCACTCACCATTGACAAGCAGGCGAGTGGAAATTTCAAGACCTGCTTTAAAGACTCAGTAGACTCCAAGAAAAAAGATTTTAAAGCGCAACTACATTGCATATGAGCACCACAAAAACGCTATTACATTTATTTTTAATATTCAAAGCAAACACATCCATCCATCCGTTTTTATTTTCTGAGAAATCACTTTGAAAAACACCCCCAGCATTTTAGGCTTTGGACATATAGAGTAGGGGCAAATGATTAATGTAGAATTTTATTCCTGGATTCCATCTACCCTTAACTCAGGAACGAGGGTGTGCTTGGCTGAGAAAATCCTTCCTCCCTTCCTGTAGACTCCTGGAATGTATGATATTATTTGCTTAGACCAGGAAACCAGGAAGTAACTGAAAAAATGTAAAAAAAAGAAAAAAAAAAAGAAAGTTTAACACAAGTAAATATGATATACTTTCCTATCTACTTACTAATGATAACAACATAAGGAATAAACATAGTCTGTTGATTGAGAGAGTAAAGTTCAGCTTTAAGGGAAGTACAAAAATCCTATTTTTTCATTTATAATTTTTTTTTTTTTTTTAAATGGCATTTTTAAATATACAAAAATGAATATTAAAGCTGTTTGGACTAAGTGGTTCAATAGGGAGGTAAGCAATGTTTTTTTAACCTTTTCTTACAGACCAAGCCAAGATGTTTGTGAAGGTATTCAGTGAGATTGACAGGATGCCACAGTTGCTGGCCTACTATTACAAATGCCACAAGGTATGTACACCTGTTCTTCCTTCTCTATCGTGTGAAAATTGTGTTTATACTGGGGAAGTGTTCTCTTTTTGCAGTTTACAGCATTCAGTTTGACAGGTTTAACCGACTCATTAAAGTCAATCTGCTAGAAAACTCCTTACAACCACCACCCATACTCATTCTTACCAGTTTTAAAAAAAAGAAAAGAAACAAAAAACCCACCAAACACTTTTTTTTTTGTACCCTCCTAGGTCCGTAGTTGCATGACCCACTGCAGTGCCTCTTCTGCTAGTAAAAACTGGTCATTCACTGCAGCAGTCCGGGCCCTCCATTGACTTGTTGCTGCCCCTCATCAGGACATCAGGACATCAGCTCATCGCTAGGGTCTTCTGGACTCTGACAGTTAATGGGAAAGGTCCACTTCACCAGGGAGCAAAGTGGAAACCCATAGAAGGAAACATCCCAATCAGCAGTTTAGAAGACAAAAGAAATTGGTGGGATGAATTGTATTTTCTTTTTTTTCCACTAATTTCGAGATCAGAGTTTAAAAAAATATCTTTAGCCAAAAAACATTTTTTTTATGTTTTGAATGGACTTGGACTGAGAAGCCCCCTTTCCTTTTGAAGGAGATTTCCCTACCTTTACACTCCCAGTGATGAGGATCACTGGGACAGGAAATTAAATGGAAGGATCTCCAATGGGGTCACATGAATGCTCTTTGCATCATCATGGCCTGCCCATCCTTGGAAGAAGATCAGAAGAAAAAAATAGGACCCCTGTGCAAATATGGTATAGGTCTGAAGACACCTGGAAATGTTAAAGTAAATTAAAACAAATATCAGGACATTTGTAGTGTGTGTGCGCAAATATACAGTGTGTGTGTGTGTGTATTCACCAGTGTGTGTCTGGCTGTGTTTACTTTTAATACAGGTATTTATATAGTGATGACAATTTACATGACATTTACACATTCTATTGTACTTTCACACCAGCTCCTGCCCTTTTGGAGCTTAAGGGCCCTATCTCTCATGCATTCACATTCTAGGCCAGTTTAGACACAAACCAATTAACCTACCAGCATGTCTTTGGAATGTGGAAGGAAACCCACACAGGCACAGGGAGAATGTGCGCAAACTACATACAAGTAATGTCTTAGTTGGGATTCAAACCAAGACATAAGGGCTAACCACTAAGCCATTGTGCTGCCTAATGTTTAGTTATGTTTGAAGGTAATGTATTGGAAAATTCTAAAATGAATGAGTGAGATGTTTTATTACCCTTGTGTAGTGTGTAATTCTGTATATTCAAAATAGCAGCCTGTCTGTTCCTTCTATAATGCAGACAATGTTTCTTTTTTAGCAACTCGGCACAGACATGGTGTTCTAATATTCTTTTCTGAAAGCAGTTCTGTCAGTCTCTTCAGACCCATAGACCGAAAGCCTGTGCTAAAATATTGATGACCTTCCTTTTGAAAATGCTATTTGACTGGTAGTTAGGCTGAGCCTCTGCCTTAAAGTGGTTGTAAAGGCTAAAGGATTTTTGCCTTCATGCATTCTATGCATGAAGGTAAAAAACTTTCTTTCTGCAGCAGCGCCCCTGGCCTCCCCTTAAACATACCTGAACCCTATCTTGATCCAGTGATGTGCACAAGAGCCTCAGCTCTCTTGGGTCTCTCCCTCCTCATTGGCTGAGGCAGCAATGGTAGCTATTGCTCCAGCTACTGTGAATCTGAGCCAGTGAGGAGAGAGCAGGAGAGAGTCCAAGCTGGTTTCCTTGTGTGAACGGATAGGAATGAGCCTGCTCAGGTGCCCCCATAGCAAACTGCTTGCTATGGGGGCACAAGGCAGGAGGGAGGGGTCTGGAGCACTAGCGGGGGACCCGAGAATAGGAGGATTGAGGCTACTCTGTGCATAGCCATTACGCAGAGCAGGTAAGTATAACATATTTGTGTGACGGGAGTCACTTTGGGTGGGGGGCCCATGGAACCCAGCTCACTTTGGAGAGGTGGGGAGACCCCTGTCTCAGCTCCCCATATCCCTCTTATGTGTAAATCACCCTGTGCCTGTTAGGGGTACAGGGTGATCTGTCCTAATATTGTGTGGGCTTTGTCTTAGACTGTGGTGACATGTTTAGGAGATAGGTGGGGTGGGGGGTTGTTGATTGTTTAATGTTATGTGGCTGCATCCCATTGTTCTATTGTTTGTCTGGCTTGAGAGCAAACTATTATGGGATGTATGTGTTTATGTGTATTGGCTTAGTGGGCGGGGGGGGGGGTGTCTCCAGCAGCCCTCCCTCCTGATGGGACTGTCTGCTGGTTTGAAATTTGAATACCTGTGTGTCTCTTGTTACCAAATGTAAATTTCCCCGCCCTGTGTCATTATGCAGGGAGGGGGGATTGTCCCCTGAGTGTATGTATCTTGTATCTGTGTTCAAATAAAGTAGTCTACCTCTGAATTACTTCAAATCTGGTGTCGTCGGGGGTAACAATAGCCAGATTCACTGGTCGCATGTTCCAGAGCCTGAGAAGCAGCTTCTTGACAATGATACCCAGTCGTGGGTGTCTGGGGTCTGTTACAGTTTGTTATTAAAAAAAATTTCCTTTTAGAATCACTTTAATTACAAAAATGTAATAATCATTATGTGTAATTGCTAGTGCCTTGTCCAGCCATTTTTGTAGCAGTACGTTTCTGTGATCATGTGTACATCTGCTACCTTGGCTTATGGTATGGATAAATATCTCTTAATCATCATTATAGGTAAGCAACATTCCCGCATTCCTTGTCAGCAGTGAACATAGTGGTTTCTTAAATTTACATAATAATTTGAACAACCCCAGCAGAGACCGATAACCAGCTCTTATGTACCGTTGCAGGTTTGTGTGTTTGACAAATAGTGACACAGATTGTCCTTTGTTCCAGTAGGAAAATGGCCCAGTCTCTGGGAGGTGTGCAGTGTCCTATAATACTTCAGGACAGTACATACTGTAACACAGGGGAACCTAGTGACGTCCTCTCCGTCTACTAGCTTTTAGATGTTTGCTTTAAACGTGACCCCTTCACTGCCAACACAATGGGTGGGGAGCATTAAAACAAATTCACTCTCCTGCAAGTCCAAATTACTTATCTGTGTTGTGCAAGCCAAGATTTCCTATAAAATACTGGGTAAATGTCCTTTCTGTACGGTAAGAATGTGACCTTTCCCTCTTGGCCACAACTGAGGTGTATTATCAATGACAAAGAGCAATCATGCGTTCCTGTGTTGCTCAACGGAAGACAATGTAATGGTTGAAATGATACCAAAGTTGAATTGGAAAACTAAGCTGTGATATGCATACAGGGGGGGACCTATTTGACCAGGGCTGTGGTTTTCTTCCACATGTTGATGTGTTCCATCTTGGCATCCCACTGCCAAACTTTGAGCAGTCTCTTTCCTCGGTTAAATGAGAGAATTGGGTACTCCTGGCTCCAGGCCAGTGGCAGGGTCACTTTGCTGGTAATGTGCCCTCCCAGCAGCCTCTGGTTTTTATCGGACGTCCTCTGACCCTCTCTGATTTTGTGTACTCTCCAGCCTTTTTTGCATGGTTTGTTGTTCCTTACCATACCATTCTATACACTATATACTGCTCCCCCCACCCTATTCTCTGCATACTGTGATTCCCTTCTCTGCAGTTGTCTGGGTACTTTACTTCTGGTTTCCTAAGCAGCCTGTCTGTCCATCTCTGCTGATATTCATGAAGGCAGAGTGCACCTCCCACCCAGGTCCTCTGTTTATTTTTGGTCTCTCCTCCTGGCCCTCAATCTTAAACTGGCTGATCATCCTAGGTGATCTGTACACTGAAAGGACCCTGTATATTGAGTAATGGCTACAAGAAAGTACAAAAACTTCATTGTATCCTGTACAGAGAAGCAGCTCTCACAGCTTTCCTTACTTCAGGTTCGGCCCCCTGTTTTTCACAGATGAGTGATCCTGTGTAAATTGTGTGCTTTTGATTGGATGTAGGGGAAATATGGCTGCAGATAAACAGTTACAACGTATGTAACAGGATTTGTTACATATCTGTTTACAACCACTGTAACCAGTATTTGTGACACGTGACAATGAAATTAAATAGATAATTAAATCTAGTTACTGCATATACGTTAATATATACAGTGGATAGCCATGGGGGAAGAAGATGTGATTTTTATTTTCTGGGTTAAAAGTATTATGTAACTAAAATGAAGTATTACAGCATTGTAAACATATGAGCACTAGGTGGCAATACAGAGCTTTAACATTTTCACATTATTGGCGCTCTGCAGGTCTTCTCAATGTTATTCTTTTTATAGAACACTTTATTTTTTTTCTTTTAGCGTTTTTTGTAAGTGAACTTGTCACTTTTTGTTTTTAAGTGTCTAAGATTTCAGTGACTGATAAATTACAGAACCCGCCTAGTCAGAGGACAATAGTTCTTAGGTTAAAAAAACAAAGATCAAGAAAAAATAGACAAGTACATTGTATTCTCAGATATCCAAATCCACAGATGATTCAGAGGAAGGCAAAAAAAACTTATAAAGGATGACAGTAAACTTGCTAGAGCCTTAGTGCCCAACCTACGGCCCAGAGGTTACATGCAGCCCTTTGGTACTTTACTTTGGGGCCCCACCAAACAATAATGTGTTTCCCTATTGCCCCAATGATTCCTAGAAGTCTCATGTAATATGTTTCCGGTCTGTGACTGTCACCTAAAGCACGTCCCCTGTTTCCAAAAACTCCTATAGTATGTTCATAGTCTGACAGTGTCCTGCAGCAGTCCAACCTCTGACCATCTCTGTATCATGTCTGCAATCTCTGACTGTATCTTATATCATATCTGCAGTCTCTGACCCCCTCTTGTATCATGTCTGCAGTCTCTGATCATCTCCTGTTTCATGTCTGCAGTCTCTGACCCCCTCTTGCATCGTGTCTGCAGTCTCTGACCACCTCTTGCATCGTGTCTGCAGTCTCTGACTATCGCTTGTATCATGTCTGCAGTCTCTGACCATCTCCTGTATTGTGTCTGCAATCTTTGACCACCTCTTGCATCATGTCTGGAGTCTTTGACCATCTTCTGCATATTGTCATAATCTCTGACCATCTCCTTTACCATGTTCAGAGTCTTTGACCGTCTCTTGTTTCCTGTCCGCAGTCTTTGACCATCCCTTGCATTATCTCCACAGTCTCTGAACATCTTCTGTATCATGTCTGTAGTCTCTGACCATCTCTTGTATCCTGCCTGCAGTCTCCGACCATCTCTTGAATTATCTTTACAGTCTGTGACCATCTCTTGAATTATCTTTACAGTCTCTGACCATCTCTTGCATTATATCCACAGTCTCTGACCATCTCTTTCATTATAGCCACAATCTCCGTCCATCTTTTGCATTATGTATGCAGCCTCTGACCATCTCCTGCATTATGTCTACAATGTCTAACTATATCCTGCATTATGTCTCTGACCATCTTCTTTATCATGTCCACAGTCTCTGACCATCTCTTGCATCCTGTGCACAGTCTCTGACCATCTCTTGCATCCTTTTCACAGTCTCTGAACATCTTCTGTATTGTGTCTGCAGTCTCTGATCGTCCCTTGTACCCCATCTGTATTCTCTGACTGTCTCTTTTATTATATCCACATGCTCTGACCATCTCTTCTTTCCTGTCCGCAGTCTCTGACCATCTCCTGTCCGCAGTCTCTGACCATCTCCTGTCCGCAGTCTCTGACCATCTCCTGTCCGCAGTCTCTGACCATCTCCTGTCCGCAGTCTCTGACCATCTCCTGTCCGCAGTCTCTGACCGTCTCTTGCATCATGCAGATAGTCTTTTACAATATCCAATTGTGTGTCTGCTGTCTCTGACACTTAATTTGGCCCTTTTAGTGATAACTAGAGCTGCACTTGAGGCCCCCCATATCATGAAAGTTGACCAACATTGTGATGTAGGAATGCATGTAGAGTTTAACTTTATGTAGAGTTTAAGTATATGACTCTAAACCTTTTTTTCATTTTTATCATTAGGTACAGCTGGTGTCTGTGTGGCAGGAGTTGTGTCAGAGTGAGATGCCCTTGGATCGACAGCTGACGGATTTCTATGACACCTTGCTGAGTGCATGGCACACACAGCTGCAGTGGGTCTCCCAGGTATGCCCTGTACACCTGACAAATGAACAGTTTCATTTTTATGAGCGTCTATTTAATCTAGTGTAGCATATCATTTTGGGGGTGTTAATCAATCTCCCTCTCTCCCCTTCTCTTTTGCTCTTCAAATAAGCTTTATTGACAGGACCAAATATATTATGGCATTGCCAAAGCAATGAAGGGGTTATGTGGTGGATCAGGGTATGGAAAGAATAACTTGTAGGACATTATTAGGAGTAAAAGATGATATAAAGAGAATAGAAGGTGCATCCAGAAATTTTATTTCCTTTTTGTTTTTTTTAGCTGCTTATTTACAACCTACAGGCTTTTGAATCAGCACTAAGGGCTCATGTACACTTGCTTTGACTTCAACACACATTAAAGCGCCTAATGCTTTTTTGAAGCTTTAATGAAGCTTGGCAAATGCCGTGTGTGTGTTTTATTTGTTTTAAAGTGGCCCAGTAGAACCCCAGCTCAGTAGTACCCCCACTTAGCAGATCCCCAGCTCATTTGTACCCTTGCTCAGCAGATCCCCAGCTCATTAGTACCCTTGCTCAGCAGATCCCCAGCTCATTAGTACCCTCGTTCAGCAGATCCCCAGCTCATTAGTACCCTAGTTCAGCAGATCCCCTGCCCAGTAGTACCCCCAGCTCTGCTGATTCTCCACTCAGTAGTGCCCCCAGCTTTGCTGATCCCCTGCTAAAAAGTACCCGTAGCTCTACCGATTCTCTACTCGGTAGTACTCCCAGCTTTGCTGATCTGCTGTTCAGTATTAACGCCAAACTCTGTCTATCCCCTGCTCTATAGTAACCTTCAGCTCTGTTGATCCTCTTGTTTGCTGATCCTCTTTCTATGGTACGCTATTGCCTCCCGCAATATTGCTGCCACACTATGCACCATGTCAGGGGCGGACTGACCATTTCAAAACTCGGGCACTGCCCGGGGTCAGTAGGGGGCCCCATGAGATGCCCCTGGTACCTTTTTCATAGGCATTTTTGAGTTTGGGCAAGGACACGGGCCCCATGATCCCCTATTGCCTGGGGGGTCAGTAGGGGGCCCCATGAGATGCTCCTGGTACCTTTTTTCATAGGCTTTTTTGAGTTTGGGCAAGGACACAGGGGCCCCATGATCCCCTATTGCCCGGGGGCCCCATGAGTTGTCAGTCCGCCCCTGCACCATGTGTGACATTACTAGTATCTCCTGCTCCGGTCCCCCAGCTCTGCTGATCCTCTGCCACTCAGTCCTCTCTCTCCAGTCCGCTATAGCGTTCACATGTTGCACACCATGTGTGCCGTCTGCGAGGTGCTCCACTCCGATCTGGGCCCCACTCATCTTCCTGCTGCTGCTCGCTGCACACCAGATGTGATGTCTGCACCAGACACTCCCATAATATATACACAAGAAACAGAAGTGACTGCTGGTAACCTCTTTCTGGTTCGCATGTTGGTTTCCCACAGTGCATCCTGGAATATCTCATACCTGCAATACCTCCAAAACAAAGCAAAGCTAAATCGAAATAACAGCCTCTCAAAAGCTGCAGGTGCTGCTAGCAAGCTTTGTCATAGAGTTCTATAGAGGCTTTTGAAATGCTTTGAAGCACCAAAAAAGCGACATGGCATATAATTTTTGAAGCAAAGTATAAACAGGATTGAACGATTACCATTTTATTTAGTGACAGGTGCTTTGATTGGCACTCAAAGCGCTTTAAAAGAGCATGTCCAGTGCCACATTTTGAAGCAAGTGTAAACGAGCCCTAGCAGTGCATATAGCCATGCCAATGTAACACAGGCAGGCAAAGCCCACATGAGGCTGACAACTCTGCTCAGAATTCAGGAACAGCGTAGCAGCATTGTCACCCCATCATAGGAAACTGCATTTGTTGGACTCTTCTGGCAGGAACCAAATGTGTTTGTGGGACTTTGCAGGTGGACCAGGGGCACTTGCCATTTGGTACAACAGCACATACGTCAAGTATGTGACGTTTCTTGCAAAATAGAACACAAAGATCTGCTACACATGGATGGGCCTTATGGCTCTCTAGTCTGGACACTAAAAGCTCCATCTTGCCTGAATTATAGTCTCTCAGCAACTGAAAGGCAGCCCGGCCATATCTGTTAACCACTTCCAGACCGGACACTTTTACCCCCTTCCTGACCAGGGCAATTTTCAGCTTTCAGTGCTATCACACTTTGAATGACAATTGCGCGGTCATGCAACACTGTACCCAAATGAATTTTTTACCATTTTTTTTAGACAGATAAAGCTTTATTTTAGTGGTATTTATTCACCACTGGGATTTTTTTTTTTTTTGCTATGTAAAAGTCCAAGAATTTTGAAAAGTGTTTTTTTAAATAAAATTTTGCAAATAAATAATATTTCATCATAAATCTTTGCCAAAATTTATTCCGTTTTATCTTTTTAGTAAAAAAACAAATTAGTTTATAACCAAAAATTATAATTTTTAAACTTTTTTTTTTTTACATCTTTATTTTATTTTTTTATATTCTTATTTTTTATTTTTATTTTTTTTACATACTGTCACCCTAGCAGTACAGTGTCACCATGGTGACACTGTACTACTTGTGGGGGGTGATGAAGATTTTTTTTTAAATTTTTTTACACTGATTGCTTTTACACCCATATAGGATGTAAAAGCAATCGTTTCTCTTTCTCTCTGTCTGCATTCTTGCACTCATTGAGAAGTACTGAGTGAGCTGTGATTGGTCACAGCTTGTCTCATGGTACAAGGCTGTTGTGAATAGCCTTGTATCATGTGACCTCTGTGATCATTCACAGATTTCACACGTAGTAAGCAATGATGTCACAAGTGACATCTTGCTTACTACTTTGCATTGGCCAATCAGTGATCACATGATCGGGACCTCGTACAGAGGTCCCGTCCGACGATCGGTGTTTCACTGTGTCCGGAGGACACAGCGGGCACCGGATCGCGGTGCTGCGCGCTCCCAGGGAGTGCGCACAAGCAGGGTGCGGGGAGGCCGTTTATAAATGGCCAGCCGACCCTGCACTGCCACCGTCCGGCCGTTTATATGCAACGGCCGATCGGGAAGTGGTTAAAAGCGGCAATAGTAGACCTGTTTCTTACCATTATTCCTACTTCTTTATTGATCTTCGTGGATGGAGAATGAACAAAATGTTGCCTAATGTAGCCTTTTAAGCCAATTGTTTTCCAATAACATTGAACATGTAAAACATAATGCCATAAAATGTTATTGCAGCAAATAAGTCTATAAATGTAGACTTATCCAGAAGTGTGTAGTTAGTCCTCTGTGCAGGGAAGGCAGATGGAAAAAAGTAGATTGTAATGCATGTGTGACCAAGCCTGTGCCTCGCTCCACTGCTTCCAAACTGAGCTCAGCCTTGATGTGAGCAAGTGATAAGTTTTATGGTCTGTCCACTGGGCACTTGCGGTTTGAACCTACTTTCTTAATTGATATTCCTTTTTCTTATCTGATGTAACTTCACGTTCCCATGACCTATTTAGTCTGATACTCCTTACCTTGCAGTACACTTTAAGTGCCATGTCTCACACTGAGTGGAATTGGCTTTTTTTGAGGCCTTTGCTGGTGTTTGAGAGAATGCAGCTTCTCAGCTCACTAGAAATTTGTGCACACACTGTCCAACCAGCATATCTAACTCAACCGAAGATGGATTAAGGTAGAATGATGCCATAGATGACGTAGCAGCTTTGGCCTCCCCATGAGTTGACATTAATAGGTAAGGGGAGGGTGGGAGATGGAGAGAAAATAACTCTCCCTATCCTTGTATAATGGTTTTACTGGTACCACACCCCTAATGAAATAATTGAAAAGCAAACCCAAACCACAAAAACTTATGGGGCTTGGAAACTACCACACCGTACCAATACAAATAAAGTAAAAACATTAGATAAAATTGAACACCTTTTTATTGGGTTTAAACACCACCCATCGATGGAAAAAAATTAATCAAACATAGGCACAAAAGGGCATATAATTAAAATTAACAAAGGATGTCTACTGTAGGCAGCATTCGATATCTTAGACGTAAGGAATGTCACAGGCATCAGCCATGGCAAACAGCAGCCACTGTCTTGGACCGAAGTAGGCTCAACTATACAGATAGTATATGACATGGTAAATGGTTATCAGTGGAAATATATACATAGGTAAACAAAGAACACCCAACCATTTGACATAATAGGTGTTAATGAACAACTGGTAATACAATATCCATTTGATACCATGAAAAATGCTTTGCGTTCTAGATTCCAACGCGTTTCGTGGGACGCAACCCACTTCTTCAGGGAAAAAGGGCAAAACATAAGTGCCTAAAATAAATAAATAATAAAAAAAAAAAACAAGAACATATCAATAAATAATATAAAACAAATACATATGAACACAGCAGAACAAAGTATAATAAACAGAACAGCAGCAATTACCAGTGGATGATATCCGCAAGATCCGAGATAGCTCCTGCTAAGTATAGATCAGTGGTTCTCAACCTTCCTAATGCCGTGACCCTTTAATACAGTTCCTCATGTTGTGGTGACCCCCAACCATGAAATTATTTACCCAGTAATTATAATTCATGAGTGTCGTTTTACCTCCAATACTGCTGCTTTCAACACAGTAGCTGCTTTTAACAGAGTAGCTGCTTTCAACACAGCAGCTGCTTTCTACACAGTAGCTGCTCTTTACACATCGGAAATATGTGTTTTCTGGTGGTCTTAGGGGACCCCTGTGAAAGGGTCGTTCGATCCCCAAAGGGGATGAACCACTGGTATAGATCAATGGTATCTACTGTTTTCACTTTATTTGTATTTGTACGGTGTGGTACTTTCAAAGCCCCATTAGCTTTTGTGGTTAGGACTTTCTTTTCAATTTTGACATTAATAGGAATTGCAGTAGGCAAAGAAAACCAACACCCCCCCCCCCCTCCCCCATTTGTATTGTCTGTATTAGCAAGGCCTGCCCCATTAGACACCAACTTCCTACATATACATCCTTATTTGTGAAGGAACAGGCAGCGCACAGCTTTAACCACTTGCAGTATTCACCTGATCTACTGCAGGAGTATGAAAGTCTATAATATGGGACAGTGAGCATTTTCTTTACATAACTGCACATGGGAACGCACAATATTCCTTTCTTAACCACTTGCCGCCCTGCCACTGTAGAAATACGGCGGCAGGGCGGCACTGGCAGGCAAAACCACGTTTTAAAACGCGTGTTTTGTAAACATGGGGGGGCGCGCGAGGCGCGCCGCCACCCTATCTGTCCCCCCCGATCACCGCTGCGGATGTCAGTCGCCGGGTCACAGCCGGTCTTTACCGGCTGTTTCCCGGCGATCGGCGGCAAACAGTGACAGACAGCACAGCTGCAGTAGCTGTGCTGTCTGTCACTTCCCTGACAGCTCGAGGACAAGCTGATCGAGAAAAAAGAGTTTCTCTCTCTCGATCAGCCTTGTCCCGTCCAGCACACACCCCCGCCCCCTAGTAAAACACTCCCCTCACTCAGATAACCCTTCCCTGCAAAATAAAGTTAACCGCTTCCTCTCCAGTGCCATTAGTACAGTGTCAGTGTTTTTTTTTTTTTTTTTTGCACTGATCACTGTATTAGTGTTTTTGGGGATGTCAGTGACCCCAAGTCAGTATCCGCCAATGTCAGAATGTCCGCCGCAGTCCCGCCATAAGTCGCTGGTTGCTGCCTTAAGTCACTGATCGCCGCCATAATTTGCTGATCGCCGCCATAATTCGCTGATCACCGCCATTATTAGTATAAAAAAAAAATGAAAAATCCCAGTATCTTTCCCGCCATTTGTAAACGCTCTAACTTTCACGTAAACCAATTAATTTACGCGTATTGGATTTTTTTTTTTTAGCAAAGACATGTCGCAGAATGCATTTTGGCAGACATTGATGACTAAATTTGATTTTTGCATTTTTTTTTTTTTACTGGACATGTTTTATAGCAAAAAGTACAAAATATATATTTTTTTTTCCTAGCGCAAAAAATAAAAACCGCACAGGCAATCAAATACCACCAAAAGAAAGCTCAATTTGTGGGGAAAAAAAGGATTTCATTTATGTACCATATTGCATGACCGCACAATTGTCCGTTAAACTAGCGTAGCGCTCTATAACAGAAAAATGGCGTAAATTGCAGTATTTATACCATAGTTTGTAGACGCTATAACTTCCACACAAAGCAATCAATATACACTCATTGGGATTTTTTTTACCAAAAACATGTAGCAGAGTACATTTTGGCCTAAATTTATAACCAACTTTGAGTTTACTATATATTTTTTATAGCTGAAAGTAAAAAATATTGTTTTTCTTCAAAATTTTTGGCTTTTTTTTGCTTATAGCGTGAAAAATAAAAAACGCACAGGTGATCAAATTACACCGAAAGAAAGCTCTATTTGTGTGAAAAAAAGGACGTAAATTTTGTTTGGGTGCAGCATTGCATGACCGCGCAATTATCCGTTGAATTAGTGCAGCGCCGAGTAGCAAAAAGAGGCCTGGTCATTAAGGGGGGTAAATCCTCAGGAGGGCAAGTGGTTAATAAGACCCTGTCACTTTGCCCAGGCGGCACAAAGTGACAGTATCTCTATAAAGAGCCCCCCAACCCCCTTAGGGATCATGTAGACAGGCAATGTTTTTCTGCATTTGACATGCCATCAAACACGGTTAGCAGATTCCGATTGACTACAAAACAGTAGTTCAGAGGCAATGTGCATTCTGAATTGTGATGTACTGGTGGAGATTTGCTAAAACTGGAAAGTGGAAAATCTGGTGCAACTCTGCCTAGAAACCAATCCGCTTCCAGGTTTTATTGTCAAAGCTTAATTGAACAAGCTGAAGATAGAATCTGATTGGCTACCATACATAGCTGTACCAGATTCTAAGTGCTTTCGTTTATTAAATCTCCTCCACTGTGTTTCAGTGGAGGCAGCATTTTCTGTTGAGGTGTGCATGGAATACAAGCACAGCATTTTCTTGTCAAAACTGCATTCAAACACATGTGCTTGGATAGCAAAGGCTGCATTTGGCAAGGGTGCCCCTCTACTTTAGCACTTATATTCGCCTTGCTTGCGCTCCCTTGCCACTTCTTCCTCTAGTCACAGTCAAAGCTAAAATCTGCTTCACACCTTTGGTCATGTGGTAGCGTTTAGGCCTAGCGACTGGCTGCTGGATTTGTCATATCATATGCCGCTCCCCCCATGACCACCACCACCACCACCGCCATACCTTGAAGTTCCAGGTAGTGTCACTGACTATAATAAAGGAAGTAGCAGTGAGGGAAAATAGGCAAGTTAAAGTGTTACTAAACCCGCAACAGTAAAATCAGTCTGTATATGCAGTAAAGCATGCTTGTCATACTCACTGTGGAACCCAAGGGGTTGATCCTCTGCGTTGTGTAAAAAGTATGTTTGATCATGTCTTCTCTGGTCCTCCCCTTCTTCCAGTTCCCCCTCTTATCTCCTGATAAGACATATCACATTGAGTCACTGCACATGCTCAGTCTAGTGTGTATTGCTACAGGTTTGTTTTTTGTTTTTCTTGGGAGAGTACATGTGATCAGCACAGGGCAAATCAGCACTGCCCAGACAGGTCAGGGGTTCTACATCCTCCTAGAGAAAATTCCTCCTACAAGCTGTAACCAGTGCTCTGCTGGACACTGCTATAAGTCACAAGACTTCTCTAACTGCTGATGAGAAAAGATATTTATCAGTTTATATTTACTAAAATAATTGCTTTACCATGTTCTGTGTACTGTGGGAGACCAGAGTGAATGCAGGGTCCTGGGTTTAGTAACACTTTAAGTATAAGAGTCCTGGGGAAGGGTGGAGCATCCTTTGCAGAGACTGTCATTTTGATCAGCATGGGCAAGGTGAAAGTGTCTATTTTAAAGTTGGCACTTACTTCATTTTCTACTGCGCTCACTGCCATACCAACATTTTTTTTTCTTGGTCTGTACAGTATAGCATTTGCACATGAAGTTTGTATGTGCTGATTTATGGGCAAACAACGTGACAAAAATAAAGACCATCTGTGTAAGTCTATTTTCCAAGTTGCATAAGAGTTGCTTCAGAAGACATCTTCCACCCACCGCCCATCTATGGTTAACCTGGGACTAATCAAACTTACCCCAACAGTCAAGAAGTAAGGCTGCGAATTGCCTTCCCCCATGTCTGTGTGGCCAATACAGGGACCTTTTACAACATCAATAGATGCAAGGTTCTTCAATGTTTACTCAGAGTAACTCCACTTTTGTTGAGAAAAAAACATCTATGATCTATGTACATTGCAAGGGTTATAACAAACTTTGTTGCAGAGTTCTACTTTTTTGTTATTCTGAAGGAATAGCTGTTTGTCTGTGTCCATGTGCTGAGTGAATCTGTATGGGAGTTGTTTTATACTTATCATTCAGCTGCTGCACCTGCAGGGCTCTGAGCAAAGTAGCAGGGTCTGCATCCCTTTTAGACATGATTTCTCTTTGAGATTATCTCACAAAAATGTAAATTTTTGTTGCAGGGGATGCTCAAAATCTGATTTGTATCATAGTGCAGACTTCTGGGAAAATCAACCAATCACGCAAGCAGAAAATTAAATTTCTGGGGGCATTCTGTACAATAGCCTTTCTCAACCAGGGTGCCTTGAGGTTTCTTCAGGGGTGCCTTGGAAAAATGTCTAAAAATTGCCCAAAACGTGTATACAAGCCAGCAGGTGGAACAAGCCTGCCTTTTAATTACACAAAGCCACAGGTTTTCATTGTGCACCATTATGACCTTCTAGCCGCCGGTGTCCTGACAACCAATGACATCATAAGATGTCAACTGCCTGCACATGATCCTAGTTTGACCCTCCCCTACCCCTCTCCATCAGTGCTGGGGTCACATTAGCTCAGTGACAGAGAGAAACTGAGGGAGAAGAGAAACAATGGAATACTAGTCAGTACCAGTGTGTAAAAGTATATATGCTTTGGAAGCATAAATCCCCTCTAATGTTGGGTGTCCTATGTGTGTGGATGCTGCTGCATTATAAATAAAACTATTAGAATAATTTTTCACATTTTAGAATGGGGTGCATCAAGACTGTCCTTAATTTTAAAGGGTGCCTCGGGACTGTCCATAATTTTAAAGGGTGCCTTGACTGAAAAAAGGTTGTGTACAGAATGCTTCCAGGTAGCCATGTTGCTTTGCATTTTGCAGAAAACTACAGCACTTGCAGATTGAAAAGGAAAGGTCATTTTTAATAACATTCAATTACAATATGACTTGTGTTGCAATTGTATATGCTGGGATTTTTTTTTTCGCCCACAAAAGTGGAGTTACCATTTATTAGCTTTAACCTGAAATGCTTACATAATGTAAATGCCCTTTTAAAAGGCAAAGGGTCTAATAAAACATACTTGTGACTACTCTTTTTTACATGGCATCCATTATAAAATAAGCAATCTTTAAACAGGAACGTGTAGACAGTAACCCTCTTTATGTTTACAGCATTGTTCTTTCATATTTTGCCTTTCCCCCTGTTTATGAGGTCAGGTCTGGAAGATTGCAATCTGCATTGCAGGAATGTAAGGGAGATATACATCTCTTTTGCCCTTCACACTTCAGCTTCTAGTCATAAATATATTACAGGTGGCTTCCTTTTACCTTGAATGCTGGATGTATTTTACATCTGTTGGCTAGGAGACAGAGAACTCATTCTGAGTTGATCATGAAAGTTGTGCAGCAGAGTGCAGGCGGTTGCTTATACTGCTTATGAGAAGTGGACCTGTCATTGCTTGCAAAGTGAAAACACTTTGGACTGACAAAATATGTAGATGTTTCATACAGAAGGAGCCAGTGATATAGCCGGTATGAGGTCTTTTTGTAATAAATTTTAACAAAAAGATTTTGTAAATCCAGCATTGTTAGTCAGTCTGGTGGTGTCATGGATCATTCATTCTGCTTGTTGTCCAGCGGTGGCAATGAGCAGCCCTTACTATTGCATAGAACATTACTTATGTAATGAGATGGGTACCTTACATTGCAGCAGTAAGCCGTACGCCTGAGAAGGATGTCCACGACAGCTTGGACTCACAGGAAGCAGGGGGAGGTTGAATGACCATCATCATTACACCTGAAAAAGGAGCACTATCTAGCAGTGTTGGATCAAAGTCGAGTATTGAAGCCATCAATTGAAGCAATCAAGCACTCAAAAAATGCTTGAATGACTTTAGGAATCAAAGCTTCCAAAGGAAATATCTGTTTGGTTTTATTATTATTATAATTATTATTATTAATATTATAAGAATCGTTTTATTACATTATATTATAATGTATTACATATAATGTTTTATTCCTTAAACCTCCCTTTTTCCCTCCCAGATTCCACTTGCTCCACAACACAATTAGATAAACCTGTGGCATCTAAATTCTGCACTTTTTTTCTTTTCAATAATTTTTATTATTTTTGAAAGAAAGTATACAAAACATACTGCGGTTTTCAAATGTGTTCAATATTCCCTTACACAAAAAAAGAAGCCTTATTTAAAATAAAAAAAAATTAGAGCAGGTATAAGACACATTTCCTGTGTTTGGTAATGTACTTTTTAAAAGTGTAAATGATAATCTATGTCCTTACCCTTAGTCCTCATGCACACAGGGCGTTTTTTACAGCTGCGGTTTTTGGCTTCTGGCCTTTTTTTTTTCTACAGCTAGTAAACTCTCCAGCATGTCATCCAATGTGTCCATGCATACATAGGCTTTGATCAGCATTTCTTGGCAGGGGCATTTTCTGGCTGGGAAAAGAACCCAGAACTAGTGGGTTTCAAGAGGGGTTTTTTTAGCTGTAAAACACTTTGACGCTGGTAGACACTGTAAAATGCAGAAAACCATAGTTTTGGGGCGTTTTGTGAGCCATTGTTTTTTTTTTGTGTGTGTGCTAAAAATCTTAAACACGGAAAAACATGGCTAAACTCGTCAAAACGCAACTAAACGCTTCTCCAAGCTTTGAAGTCTCTATTACAGCCTCTCTAAAATAGCAATCAGTGGAACTCCAGGGTTTCTCCAGAGGTTATTAGGGGTCCCTTGAGCGATGATCAGCTTCTGCCTCTTGGCTGAGTAAGCACTGACATTGATCTTTTTAGCTATCTATAAGGGAAGATTCTTCTCACTGACCACAAATGTAATGTCACAAACAAAAGAGAACAGTGCACAGGCCCTGGTGCAATACCCTTTATTTTATAGTAAAAATAGATAAAAATTAATTCACAAGTAAATCAGAGCTTGTAAATCACATCTTCCCACCACGGTACTGTGCTCCAAAATCCTCTCACCATCCTTGATAGGAGCTCCAGCTGACAATGTGGATATGGCAGCAGTCCTGGACTGAATGCAGACGCCGCTGTGCCTAATTACATACACGCTGACAGTTCACATACATAGCAAGCCTCCCTGGCCGCCAGACGAGCCAGTGCCATGCTTGGGTTCATGTGATGCGAGCAGCTGACTGTTGATGGGGCGTGTGAGCTGCTGTTACAACAACATGTTTTGGAGGGCATGGTCTCCTTTATCAAGTCCCTTTTGGTGCGAGGATTTTGGTGCACAGTACTGTGGTGGCAGGGGTGGACTGACAACTCATGGGGCCCCCGGACAATAGGAGATCATGGGACCCTTATGTCCTCGCCTACACTCAAACCACTCCCAAAAAAGCCTATGAAAGGTACCAGGGGCATCTCATGGGGCCCCCTACTGACCCCGTGCCCTCGGGCAGTGCCCGAGTGTTCGAATGGTCAGTCCGCCCCTGTGTGGTGGGGAGATGTGATTGATAGGCTCTGAATCATTTATGTTTTGTGAATGCATTTTTATCTAGCCTGTGAGCTCTTCCCTTTTTGTTTGTATGTTTTCTTTTTCCAGTGCCCACTGTTTGTGAGAGCAGCTAGATTGTGGTGCTGTTGAAGATTAACCCTTTCAAGTCTGGAATTATATTGAACCTTTGGACCCTCTTAGTGCAGGTCACCTGTGGCGTTTGTGCATGTACTGGCATATGTTTATACATTGGACCACAAATGTAATGTGCATTCTTCCCAGTAACTGTCACACGGATGTGCTGTGAGATGTAGATACTGTATAGTAATTCTTAGCAGAGGTTCCCTGAGCTGAGAAAGTTACTTCAAGGGTTTAAAAAAAAGTTGAGAAAGGGTGGTCTAATGGTTCTTCCCATGTGCCACAAACCTCATGAATACTCCAGAACATAATTAACAAATATCCTTTAAAATATAACAAACTGTAAAGTAACTAATCTCTTTTCTTCACAAGAGACATACCTACAATTTGCATGGATTAGAGGTTTTTTAGATTTATTCTACTTTGAACAATCATAACTACAACATTTACCAATATTCTTGCTGTCATTCAAGTGTTTTTTGTGTGTATCATCCATCACATCAGTTAATTTTATTGTTGTCCCAGGTATTTAAGAAACCTCATGAGGTTGTGACGGTTCTGTTGATCCAGACACTGGCTGCCATGGTACCATCTATTCCTGTGTGTCTCAGTACAGCCATGGAGCGAGCCAACCCAGAACATAAGCTCAGCAATTTGTTGGAATTGTATGGGACCACGGGTCACTTTGCTAAAGCTCTGGAGGTGGCCATGCTGCCAAGCTTAGGTAAGTTCTCCTGCCTACCTGACTGGCAGATGCTCTTTCACTTCTGTTATGTTTCTTTCAACCACCTGGAGTGAAAGCAAAGCTCTGTGTAAGCTGCTCACCATGGCTCTCACAGGTCTGTGGACTTCCCTGTGTTGATTGTCCCAATGGTGTCACGTGGGTGAGTATTTTTTCCTTCAGCTTCCAGCACTGGAGAGGCAAGGAGTGAAGGAAAGGGAAGTGTATGCTGTTGGAGATGGGAGGGTTGCCATAAATCAATTGCTTTGCCCTGAATTGTCCCTTCACATCTCCTGTTGCTTAAGCTGGCCATAGATGGTTTCAATCTCAGCCACTTCAGCAGGGACCGGCCGAGATTTGAAACCATGTATGGGCAGGTTGAATGTACCCAAGTTGATTGATCAATCAACTTGGGTACAACCAGCCTGTCAGGTTTTACATGCAGTTATTGCTAGCTCTTATTGCTGCTTGCAGTAATCACAGAATGGGTTCCCCCCCCATCAAAACTGACTGCGTTGATGGGGGAATCGAGCGATTTTCTTTCCTGCAACTATGGCTGTAGTCGCACCATATATGGCCAGCTTTGCTGATCATTCTCCCTAACAGCCATAGGTTTATTATTTGTCAGGTAATTAGATTACCAGTCATCAAGGAGGCATGTCTGAAAAGAGGGAGCAAAGCCTTGCTCCTCTTTAAAGATGAATGTGACCCCCACAGAGACATAACACAGAACAAGGCATGCTACCTTCGTCCTGGGGATAGTATCCGCTAAAGGTAGTCTAGAGACAGTGTTGGTGACCAGTCCATTGCCCTCGGCCTGCCGTTTTTTTGGGCACAGCTCCCACAGTACAGATCCTCAAACAAACTTCAACTAGAAATGTTTAATAATCCCATACATATGGATAGTTCTTAGGAATGACTCATATATCCCTAATAGAGGAAACACTTTCATATTTTTATGGTTTTCTCCATTCAGGTGGTTAAAGTGAGTTTTTGTTTATTGTATCAATGCAATTAGTCCTTTTGTTCCATTCACTTCATGCTCTGTTTCTCCTTTAAGCGCCTTGTTCTTGGCTCTCCAACATTAAAATAGGAAGTTGGTCTGTAGTGTTGGCTGAAGTCCACTGCATAAGGTTCTGGTCTTTCATTACATTGCAGGCACTTGGCTCTACCCCCCCCAACCTCCCCCACCCCCCTTCTTTGTGTGAGGTAATGCATTTTCAGCTTATATGTTCTTCCATGCCGTGTCCTTAACACTTGTGTCATTTGAGGTCATAGCTATATTAAAATCGGCAAGGAACTAATGATTTCTTCTACAGAGGGTAATTTCACCTTTGTGGTAGACCTAATACTACAAGCTATAGGAGGAAACTAATGCTTTTTGTAAATAACATTTATTGCCTGTCTTGCTTCCAATCAGCTTCTACAGGCTCTTGAAGTATTTATGCCATGGGGGAAATTTATTTTAAAGCTTTTGAAAGGTTAAATGCCTTCTGCTTTTTTACAACAGTAGACTGTACAGTGGTTTACAGCCTACAGCAAACCGATGAAACAACAAAATTACGACAGCAAAGTTGGGGCTTTTTAGGGGACAGGGATCCAAACCAAATAGTTAATAAATACTGCTTTATTCTAAACAGTAGTTAAAAAGCTAACATACAAAAACATGCTATTCTAAAAAAAAAAACAGCTATCCATATAAAGCAAGTAATACATATGCCTTAACTCCACAAAGATCTTGTGTTTTTCAATAGCTACCAAGCAGTCATATATCCATTCAGAGTTTTTCCTCTATAGTATCCAATATATTGATCAAGTATTCCCCTAGTCATATTGAGGATTACTTTATACAATATATTTGTATTGAAATCGATATCCAGGTCTCTCACCTCTCCTGAGAAAGTAGACTTGTGGTCTAAGAAACACATGAAGGATGGTATATCTCCTTGCGTCAGTGATCCTGAAGCAAGATCTTTGTTAAATTATGTCATTTTGTATCTTTTTTCTTGTTTGTGCATGGATAGCTTCTTTTTTTTTTTTTTTTTTTTTTTTTTTGGACTAACATATGTTTATATATGTGAGCTATTTTAACTACTGTTTAAAATAAAGTAATATTTTAATAATCGTTTGGTTTGATCATCGCACCCTAAAAAGTCCCATCTTTGTTGCCATATTTGTATTGTTGTTTCATAGGTTACTGGGTACAAATATTTAGGTATATTTAGCCAATCTATACAGTTTCATAAATGTATTGCTGCAGCATACCAGTTTCTAGAAGGCAGCTGAGGCTTTGCAAGCTCTGGATCCTTGCCTGAAAGCAGTAGTGCTGATATGGACTGGTTGTTTGAGGAGGTTCTTCAATAGAGACGTATTCAGCTCTGTAAGTGTCTGTCTCAGCACCTCTCTCAACAGCCAGTCTTACTATATGGCTCATTGTAGACTGGGGCTCAAGCTTTATACAGTCCTTTTATAAGTGGGAGTAGCTGGTTGTGTTTCACTGCAAATGATGGGCAGCAAGACTCCTGCCCTTCCTTAAACTCATGGGCATTTATCCCTGTATGTCTCAACTTGGTAAATGAGTAGTCACAGAGCAGGTTTAATAATTAACCTCTGAATGGGCCCTTTATGCCCACCTAGGATTCACCCTACTGACCCAAGTGTTCTGTTGGGGTCAGTAAACTGGGTTGGGGTCAGGTCTTTATGGCCACCGAGCAAGTAGTATTAGGGCCACTGTGCCAGAAAGCCTGACATCAAGTGCAGAGTATGAACTAAACCAGACTGCTGCTGTTCTTTTCTTTTAGTTCCTATCAGCAGAACAATCCAGCTGTGAACAGAATGCTGTCCTAAAAACAGATTTGGATATGCATGTAAAGTAGGGAATTGCAGTTCATAGAAACAAGATACACCACCCAATCTGGCTCTTTTTTTGGCTACATCAAGTTGTGTTCCCATGACAGGCTTGAGGGGAAACATTGATTGAACAAGTAGGAAAACCTTTCTGCATCCCAGTACTACTTTGCACTAAGTTGCCTCAAAAGGGTCTTCCTGAACCACCCTAATCTAGCCCCCCCTTTCTTTCAGTTGACATAAATGTACTCGGTATTCAGAGCAAGCAAATGGAAATGATCGATTGGTTGCCACAGGAAGCAGCCCTATTTTCGTAAAATTCAAGCTCCTACTATGTTAACATTCGACCATTGCTGACATTAGCAGTTTTCACAATTCTTTTACTGTATGCATGGTTGCCTGAATTGCAACATACAGTGCCTTGAAAAAGTATTTGTACCCCTTGACATTTTTCACATTTTGTCATGTTACAACCAAAAATGTAAATGTATTTTATGGGATTTTATATGATAGACTAACACAAAGTGCCACATAATTGTGAAGTGGAAGGAAAATGATAAATGGTTTTCAAAATTGATTACAAATATCTGAAAAGTCTGGCTTGCATTTGTATGCAGCACCCTGCACTCTGATACCCCTAACTAAAATCTAGTGGAACGAACTGCATTTAGAAGTCACCTAATTACTAAATAGAGTCCACCTGTGTGTAATTTAATCTCAGTATAAATACAGCTGTTCTGTGAAGCACTCAGAGGTTTGCTAGAGAACATTCGTGAACAAACAGCATCATGGAGGCCAAGGAACACACCAGACAGGTCAGGGATAAAGTTGTGGAGGAGTTTAAAGCAGGGTTAGGTTATTAAATAAAAAATATCCCAAGCTTTGAACATCTCTTGGAGCACTGTTCAATCCATCATCCGAAAATAGAAGAGTATGGCACAACTGTAAACCTACCAAGACATGGCCGTCCACCTAAACTGACAGCTCAGGCAAGGAGAGCATTAATCAGAGAAGCAGCCAAGAGGCCCATGGTAACACTGGAGGAGCTCCAGAGATCCACAGCTCAGGTAGGAGAATCTGTCCACAGGACAACTATTAGTCGTGCACTCCACAAATCTGGCCTTTATGGAAGAGTGGCAAGAAGAAAGCCATTGTTGAAAGAAAGCCATAAGTCCTGTTTGAAGTTTGGGTGATGCCATGTGGGGAACACAGCAAGCATGTGGAAGAAGGTGCTCTGGTCAGATGAGACCAAAAGTGAACTTTTTGGCCTAAAAGCAAAACGCTATGTGTGGCGAAAAACTAACACTGCTCATCGCCCTGAACACACCATCCCCACCGTGAAATGTGGTGGCAGCATCATGTTGTGGGGATGCTTTTCTTCAGCAGAGACAGGGAAGCTGGTCAGAGTTGATGGGAAGATGGATGGAGCCAAATACAGGTCAATCTTAGAAAAAAGCCTGTTAAGAGTCTGCAAAAGACTCGAGACTGGGGCGGAGGTTCACCTTCCAGCAGGACAACGACCCGAAACATACAGCCAGAGCTACAATGGAATGGTTTAGATCAAAGCATATTCATGTGTTAGAATGGCCCAAAGTTCAGACCTAAATCCAGTTTAATTGGATTCTCATAGATTGGGAATCTGTGGCAAAACTTGAAAATTGCTGTTTACATCCATCCAATCAGACAGAGCTTGAGCTATTTTGCAAACAAAAAAAAAAAATGGGCAAAGATTTCACTCTTTTAGATGTGTAAAGGTTGTAGATACATACTGAAAAAGACTTGCAACTGTGATTGCAGGGAAAAGTGATTCTACAAAGTATTGACTCCGGGAGGCTGAATACAAATTCACGCCACACTTTTCAGATATTTGTAAAAAAAAATTAAAAAATCATTTTCTTTCCACCTCACAATTATGTGCCACTTTGTGTTGGTCTATCACATAAAATCCCAATAAAATACATTTATGTTTTTGGTTGTAACATGACAAAAAGTGGACAATTTCAAGGGGTATGAATACTTTTTCAAGGCACTGTATGTCTGCAGTAAGTGAATGGGTTTGCATGAGTCACATTTTCAGCAGGCTTATATTAGCAGTAGCAGATTAGAAAGGTATAATTAACTAAAACCACTTCAAAGGGAAAGGTTCTTGAACTATACAGGAAAGCCATGTTTTAGATAAAACAGCTGTAAGCACTGCACTCATTCAGGCATAAAAAAGGACAAACATAGTCTTCTAATTTTAAACTGAAACCTAAAATGCAGCATGTTCTACTTTTTTGTTGACCGCACTGGAATGCACTGCACTGGTGTAATTTAGGGCTATTGAAGTACATGGAAAACACTGTGCATGCATTTTGATGCAGATTAATAATGCACTGGACTGCATCTGGTGTGAGCCAGCCCTTAAACTGCCTTCTAACACCTGTGTTGGTCTGGCCATACATTATACAGTTTTCTTACAATTTCCTTTAGGTTTACCTTCAACTATATAGTGCAAAGTCCTGCCTTATTGGATACAATTTAAAGTGTTGTTTTAGGTTTTACCTCATATTATATGGATTTTGGAAAATTGTATAATGTTTGACCAGCCTAGGGATTAAACAGCCTTTTCTAACTTACAATATCTGATCTCTATTCTTTAGATCTAGCAATAACATGTAATGCCTGACTGGATACTGAATGATTGGTTGGTTTGGGTAGGTTTAGTTAAATCTGCTGCAGTGGGCTCCAAGAAAAAGTGGTGCTTAAAGTGATTTTTAAACTCTATATAGTGTTTTTTTTTTTTTTTCGTTTTTTCTTCAAGTAACAAACTGGCTTATATTTATCTGCTCTGTGCGATGGAATTGCAGTGAGCAACCCCGATCCTCCTCCCTTCGGGTCCCCCGCCAGTGCTTCTGGCTCCTCCTCTTTAAGTGCCCTCCTAGCAAGCCGCTTTCTATGGGGGCACTCATGTGGGCTCTGTGTCTGTATCCATAGACACAGACAATGGGCCTCAGCCCTGGTCCCCACCCCATCCCGCTCCATCATCGACCATCACACATATAAGAGCTTGTTAGATATCTCATTGCAAAGCCGTATACGTTAATGTGGGTTTGATCCTCTTTTGTGGTTATAACAGCCTTCACTCTTCTGGAGAGTCTTTCCACAAAATATGGGACTGTATCTGTGGAAATTTGTGTCCATTCAGTCACAAAAAGTAAGGTATTATATTGGATAAGAAGTCCTGACTCACATTCGGCATTCTAATTCTTCCCAAAGGTGTTCAGTAGGGTGAAAGTTAGGGCTCTGTGTAGGCCACTTTAGGTTCCTCTGCACTAAACTCTTCATTTCCATGCTGGAACAGAAAAGGACTATACTGTTACCACAATGTTAGAAGCACACAACTGGCTAAAACAATGGAACTCTTTTCGGAAGGGAGTTCACATACTTTTGCCCATATACATAGGTCGGTGTGATGGTCAGATGCCTACAAACGTTTGGTTACATAGTGTATATATAAAGAGTAAGGTAAGTGAGCGCAAACTAGCGGAATAAGCAGCTAACATACAGGGTAATCCTCAGTACCTTAAACGTGAAATATATCAAAAATGGGGTATGCAGCGCTAGAAGTAAATTTCAAACCAAGAGGGTGTCACCATATACAGTAACAACAATATCGGACATGTTTCAAGCGAACGCTCATTTTCAAAGGGGTCGTTGAAAACGAGCGTTTGCTCGAAACATGTTAGGGGATCCACCCAATTGACGCCTACACCACCAGGGAACCACTAACCACCAGGGGAATCTTTATACCAGACCTGGGTGGCTGAGAATCTGGTCATATATATATTTTTCTATTGATGAAACCACTAACCACCAGGGACATTTAAAACAGACCTGGATGCATGTCCTTCATGCCGATGGAACCACTAGCCACCAGGGTTCCTATGTGTGAGACCTGGATATATCGGTTTATGCTGATGTGAGTCCCTTCCTTTTATCTGCTTATTTTACTTTGAATAAACGTATTTCACCATTGATACCTTCTTGCCTCCTGGCTCGTTTTTAATGAGCTTTGCAAGGTGGTGATCTGGAATAAGGAATCATTGGATGCCTGGACAGCGTTGGACCTACTGGTGAGTCTGAAAGGACCCCTAAAAAGGTGTGCACCACCATCCCTGAATGCCCGCTATGGTAACCGGATACTACTCATGCTGCTGACCAGACCCTGATGTCCTGATGTGACCATATGCTGCTCATGCTGCTGACCAGACCATGATGCCTTGTTGCTGAGGATTTACATACAATCCCTATATTGTATGTATTTGTGGTAAGCGCATAACCGCACTATTTTTTACATTCTATCGAGCTGAATTTGGAACAACATAGAATCATATCCATTTGCCTTCCGGATACACCATATGAACAATCCATGTCCGATATTGTTGTTACTGTATATGGTGACACCCTCTTGGTTTGATATTTACTTCTAGCGCTGCATACCCCATTATATAGTGTATGGTTGCTTCATCAAGCAAAATGTTGTGTGATTTCTGATTGATGTATATTCATAAATAGATACACATATACACTCACAGCCCACTTTATTAGCTACACCTGTTAAATTGCTTGGTAACACAAATTGCTAATCAGCCAATCACATGGCAGCAACTTAATGCATGTAGACATGGTGAAGACGACTTGCTGAAGTTCAAACCGAGCATTGGAATGGGTAAGAAAGGGTATTTAAGTGACTTTGAACATGGCATGTTTGTGGGTGCCAGACAGGTTGGTCTGAGTATTTCAAAAACTGCTGATCTACTGGGATTTTCATGCACAACCATCCCTAGGGTTTAAAGAAAATGGTTCGAAAAAGAGAAAATATCTAGTAAGCAGCAATTGAGTGGATGAAAATGCCTTGTTGATATGAGAGGTCAGAGCAAAATGGGCAGACTGGTTCGAGATGATAGAAAGGCAAGAGTAACTCGTGTCAATATGGAGCAAAATCTCTGAGGAATGTTTCCAACACCTCATTGAATCTATGCCATGAAGAATTAAGGCAGTTCTGAAGGCAAAAGGGGGTCCAACCCGGTACTAGCAAGGTGTACCTAATAAAGTGGCCTGTGAGTGTGTACTGAGCTTGTAAGAAATTAATCATATGATGACTGTGATCTGGTTTCTGTGTTAGGGGAGCACAATTTGGTGAAGTTGGCAGAACTGGTAGAAGCTCTATATGGAGCCTATAAACCTTTCCAGCTGCAGTATGGTGACCTGGAGGAGTCTCATCTTCTTATACAAATCAGTGCCATCCCATTGGTAAGAACGTCAAACCTGCTATGGGAGCTGACTGAACATATGAGAAGTAATGTTGCATTATTAAAAGCCAGTCAAACTATAATATGGCATTTCAGTTGTAAGTTTACTGTTAAGCTGAATCCCATGCTGGTCATCCTGGATACCAGTAATTAGATGTCACCATCAACATAACCAGCTTCTTCTGGAGTGAGCTATGGACATGAGACGTCTGTAACTGTTTTTTTAGCCAAATTACACGACAATTGTATTTCTATGGGAGCAGTAACCTGCTTGTCAGGTGCAGCTGGGGGTGGAAAATGGACTCGGCAAGTAAAAAAAACTCCTGATAAGTCCATTCCAGCTTGTGACATCTGTTTACCAAGTAAAGGAAGTAAAGTGGTTGGTTTTCATGTTTTCAACAGCTGCCTGTGTTAAACAAAATCCTAGCTTGCAAGTAGAATTGGTGCTACCTTTACTGTCAGATAGATCTTACTGTGGACGTTTATGCCTTTTAGGAACATGGGGAGGTTCTAGACTGTGTCCAAGAACTCTCACACTCGGTATCTCGGCTCTTCAGCCTGGCTTCAGGTGCTGTGGAGCGTTGTATCAAACTGACAGATGGCCTTGGAGTCTGTGGTCTTCTGCAAGCACTACAAGCTTTATTTAAAAAGTAAGTATGACTTTTCATTGGCACATCTGCTGTATATATAGACTCTGCATTATTGTGTGTGTATATACATTACTTTTTTTAAAAAAAATGAATTTTATTTTTGAAAAAGAGCGGTTTTTGTTCTTCTTTGTACAGAGACAGACAACTAAAACACACAAAGTATTACTCCCAACACCTAAAATGAGGATAGTATCAAGCAGCACATAGACAATTGGACTTTTTCACATAAAGAAGAGAATTTAGAGACTTTAAAAGAGAAGTATGGGGTATTTAAAAAAAATTATACTCACCTAGGTGGATGGAGGATCGGTCCCCCACTGCTTCTAAGACTGAGAACCAAGCAATCAAAGGCCTCTAATCACTCATTTCTCAGTCTTCAGAGCCTAATGAACTACTCTCCTGTGATCCACAGGAGAAGTAAGGCCAAAAAAGCTTTGGCCCCACTTCTTTAAGGAAAAAGAAAAATAGACACCCCTGTGTTCAATTTCTCGGTTATTATAACCAATCATAAATGCGGTAAAGTTATTTTGAGCACCCAGCCTCAACCCTCAGAGAGTCCAAAGACGAAAAAAAAGGGGGGGGGGGGGAGTAGAGGGGCAAGGATGTTATGATATAATCCGTTGAGTAGCAGCTTGCTATGTATCCCAGACCTCATAGAATTTATGATGCACACACCTCTTTTCATACATGATTTTTTCAAAAGCAAGAAGGTCATGGACTTCAACAAATCATTCTCTTAGTGTAGGGGGAAAGGCTGAGACCCATCTGAGCACCCCCCAACATACGGGCTGCAAATAACAAACTGGCTGCTGATAATGTTGCAGATGGGTCTAAGTTAGCTGTATCAAATTACCTAAGGTACAGTAAATGTTAGGAACAAGTTACTATACAGTATGGATTGAATTATTTGAGTGATCACAGAGTCCCAGTACCATACTAATTTTGGGCCTCTCTAAAGCAAATGTATGAAGTCACCAGGGGCTGCTCCACATAAAAAAAATATATTTTAATAAAAAGGTTGAGGCAGTATATGAAACGCCTTAGAAGTGTGCCTTAGTGTTGAAAGTCAAAATTAGCACATTCAAATGCCTGAGTTTTTCAGGTTTTCTTGGACACCCTGCAGCAAATGCCTTCTGAAGTTAGTGGTACCAGTTGGTAGTGCCTAGAATTCAGCTAGTTAATTTAAAAGTGTGTGTGTGTGGGGGGGGGGGGGGGGGGGGAGTCCATGGCAGTGGAATTTGTTCTTTAGGCAACATACCATGCTGATTACTACGGTCAGATCAATTTATAAATCAGTAGAGTGATGTAGAGGTGAATCCATAGTTTTGCCAAACGTAGGTTAGAGGTTTAGGACCTGGTTCAGTGTAACCGTTGTGTATTTTATTTATTTATTTCAGGTACTTATATATCGCCGTCAATTTTACGCAGCGCTTTACACATATATATTATACATTCACATCAGTCCCTAACCCTCAAGGGGCGTACAATCTAAGTGTAGAGGGTAGATCTGAGTTTGATAAAGTGAAGAAATTATGTAACCCTTTGTAGACATTTCAGCTGTGTTTAAATCCAGAGATTTTACTATTTTACCAGAGAGGGTTACTCCTCCCAAAATTGATTATTCAGTATTTAGTAAATGGTAGAGAAACAAACCACCTAACATTATCTTCTATCTCGGTGAGTGTATTGGTAAGATCTGTACACTTTTACTCCTGGCTTTGCATACCTGCTGTGGCCATTATGAGGGGTTTTAACTCTCCTAGTTGTTTTAGTTTATATGATTGAGAAGGCAATGGAAGGTGGAAGAATGCTCACAGATGGAGAACACCCAAAACACATAGGTGAAGTGGAACAGGATTTATGTTAAAGTAGAACTATAGGCAAAAATTTTTTTAATTTTGGATAGAGCAAGGGAGGGTCATAACCTCTGTCAGATTTTTTTCTGCCATCTGTGTCCCATTGCTGAGATTTCCCTTCACTTCCTGCCCATAGCCAAACAGGAAGTGAGAAGAAATCCCAGAAAAGTAAGGGAATTCCTTGGGGGCCAGGGGTGACCAGAACTAGTGTCCCCGTTGGAAGATTTCCCCACTTTAAAATTTCAGGGGACATCCCATAATTTGGGAATTTCTTTTACTTTCACTTTCAATGATAAGGATAAACACGACAAATAGAGAGTGAATCTCCTTAATGGGGGTACAGACAGCAATAAATATCTTTTCCTTTAGTTATACTTTGAGATTTCACTGTTCGAGTATCCATGAGTGCACTTTTTGTGGCTGAAATATGAATTTTGCGTATACTGACCCTTTTAGTCCCTTTTTTTTTAATCCATTACCATTAGCTTTTACAAGGTCTATCAACTGTCATAAAATTCTATATGCTTCTGCTATTTCTCCTATGTGCAGTGAAGGTATTCTCTTGCGCTTTATGGTACATATCAAGGAGCCTCACTTTTAGTTGTAAAGGCTCAAGGTTTTTTACCTTCATGCATTCTATGCATGAAGGTTAAAAACCTTCTGTGTGCAGCAGCCCCCCTAATACTTAACCGAGTCCATTGCGATCCACTGATATGCGCAAGAGCCTCGGCTCTCTGGGGACTCTTCCTCCTCATTGGCTGAGACAGCAGTGGGAGCCATTGGCTCCTGCTGTTTTCAGCCACAGCCAGTGAGCCAAAGAGGAGAGAGGGGGGTGTGGCGGGACGGAGCTGAGCTGTGGCTCTGTGTGTGAATGGACATGCAGAGCAGCAGCTCCGGAGCGAGCCTGCTTGGGTGCTCCCATAGCAGGCTGCTTACTCTGGGGGCACCTGGCAGGAGGGAGGGTCCAGGAGCGCCGGTGGGGAACCGGAGAAGAGGAGGATTGGGGCTGCTCTGTGCAAAACCACTGCAGAGAGCAGGTAAATATAACATGTTTGTTATTTTTAAAAAAAATTGCCTTTAATATCACTATAAGTAATGGTTGTTATTTTAAGTTTTGCTTAAAGGAAATCTTTTATGAACCTGGGCAAGTCTGAGTGTATGAATGAAAAGGAAAAAAAAACGGAGCAGAAGATACTTACAGTGACAACAAATTGTGTTGTGTGTTTTTTTGTTTTTTTAAATATTCATGATTTGGTATTCTTTGTGAAACAGATTTTCTCTGAACTTCACCTCATTAACTAAGCAAAGTGAACATACATACAGTACTTTACTTCTTTAGTGTATCTTCCACAGTGATTTGTAGTTTAGCCACTAGAAAGAGGAGACACTTTGCATGACTTTCCATCTTTAACAGCTGTAGCTGTCACGGCCCCTTCTCTCCACCTTCCCCAAATGGAGAATGCCTTGCATTCATTAAAAAAAATACAAGGTGTTCTCTAAATGGCAGCAGTGTAAAGTAGGTGACCTTCTGTGGTCAGTGTGCAGCAGAGCAGCCACTCGGCACAGATTCCATAATTTTGGCCCTACTGCATGGATATCCGCTTCTCCAGCCATCCCTCAGGTATGAGATATGCGTACTTACATTGGTCCAAGGTGGACCAACGTAACTATGTAATTAAGATCATACCTGGAGTTCAGCTTTGAATAAAATGCTAACATATGCAATGTCTGTTGCATCAGCACTTTGTCCCAGGCAGTGTAGCAATTGGCTCTTTTCCAGGATAGCTGTCGTGCCAGAATAAATCGGGTGCGGTTAACTTATTGGGGGATATCGTTATCAGCATTTACTGGCATATCTCCTATTAAACAAAGGCAAAACCCAGCTTTGCTTACATTGCTGGCAATCACACTACATTTGGTGCCGCTTGACATACAGGTGTGTAAGAAGCGTCGCGTTATGGTTTTGCTCCAGCTCCTTTCATTTGTTGTGTTCTCTATTTCCCAGATATGTGTCAGATTACACAAACACGCTACAGTCAATAAGGAAGAAGTACAAATTGGACAATGTGCCTTCTGATTCCCTATTCCTGGAAGACTGGGCAGCCTTCCAAAACTCAGTCAGGTAATGTTCCTTGGGCAGAGACTTGTGTGTGCGGTTTGTAGGGTATATAGTGGAAAGATTGCATTCTTTTTGACTTAAGTTGCCAAACTCAAAAAACAGTGAATGTGAAAATAATGCTGTGGATAAACTGCTAATACTGGAAACAAAGAGAAAGCATGAGACACCAATGAGAAGAGCCCATTTCTCTTTAGGCCTGAGGTTGTAGACCGAAGCCGGACGTTCCTTTTTACTTCTTATTCTTCTCTGGTATCTTATCCTGTCACCTCTCGTCTCTGCTGTTCTCTTGTATCGCCTCTCCTCTACTCTCTCTATCACAATTCCTCTTGTTGCTCTTATTTTTTCCCATATCACATCTCTACTCATATCTCTCATATTTTGTGTTTTTTTTTTTTTCTATACATTTTTTAAATTTTTTTTTTGAGGAGGAGGGGGGGTTGTTTTGGGTTTTGTTTTTTGGGGTTTTTTTTTTTTGGGCTAGTTTTTTGTCTGAGTGTAGATCTAGGTCTGTCCCAAGCCACTTACTGTTGACTGACTCACTACCTCTGCTGGGAATCTTTATCAAACATCAACTACCCTTTCTGTAAAATAGTACTTTCTAAGGTTAGCCTTTCTCCAGTTAGTTTGAAGTTATGTTTCCATGTTCTTGATCTTGGTTTCATATTAAAAATACTTCCTTTTGTTATCTCAACTTAATGTTGATAAATGTAAAGTTATGTTCTCCGGGCTAAAAACATGCATGCACCATACATACTAGGGAGAGTACAAGTGGGGAAGTCAGTGGTGGAGAAGGATCTGGTTGATCATAGACTTAGTAATAGGATGCAATGCCAAGCTGCAGTTTCTAAAGCTATCAAAATACTTTCAATATTATAAGAGGTAGAGACTCCAGAAAAGAGACATCATTTTACCCCGATACAAATCATTAGTATGACTTCATCTGGAATATGCAGTTCGGTTTTGGGCACCAATTCACAAAAAGAACATTGGGGAACTGGACAACGTGCAGAAAAGGGCAACCAAACTGATACGAGGCATGGAAGGGCTGAGCTATGAAGAACGGTTAGCTGAACTAAATTCTCTCTTTGTAAGAGAAAATGATTGTTGAAAATTTGGGGGGAGAGGCAGATAAGGAGACCTGAGATTGCCTGAGTAACGCACGGAGTCCCAGATGCACAGGCTGTGAATCATTAGGGGGCTAAGGGAAGCGGGACGAAGCTTATGGGGGAGCCAAGTGAGTGCCGTCATAGGGACCGGGGAGCAGTTAGGGTTCTCTAGAAGTACCCAAAAGGGGATGTTCGTGGAAGCATGAAGAACAGAGAGTTGAGAAATTTGTGCTGCCATGTAATCTTTGAAGACATTAGGGACTCCCAAACCTCCACTCAGCCTATGGGTGTACAGGATGTGGCGTGACAGGGTAGGCCCAAATAAAGGAGAGAAGTCTATTCTGTAGCAAGCGTGAGAAAAAGGAGGGCACTTGAATCGGTAGGGTTCTGAAATAGTATAATATTTTACGGAGCAGAGTCATTTTAACCGTGTGAATACACGCAATCCAGGAAAGGGAAGGGAATTGCCAAGAGTGCAAAAGAGAGGTGACGTGTCTCAGTAATGGGTAGTAATTGGTCGCAAAAAGAGTAGCATAGGAAGAAGTTAGCTTGATATCCTGATAATCTAGTGAGGAAACCGCCCAACGATAGGGGTGGCTAGCCTGAGTGTGTGTCACCATAGATGGAGAGAGTGAGACATTCAAGGCTGTAGTTTTTTGAGGGTTAATGTGGAGACCTGACAATACGGAAAAACGAGTTAGAATAGATTGCAGGTTCAGAAGACTAGTGATGGGGTTGGTTAACTTTAGGAGAGCGTCGTTTGCAAAAAGGTTCATCTTGTATTGTGTGCCTGCATAGGGAATACCTGTAATTAGAGATGAGCGAATCGAACTTGGCGAAGTGGAATTCGTTTCGAATATTAGGAAAAACTCGATTCGCGCCGAATCCGAAAATTGGCAAACTTCGGATGCATAAATCGAATTTTCCCCGATCGGCCGATTTTCATCCCTTCTACAGCCGGCAAAAAGTGTCCCTGCAGAGAGCTCCGCTATTTCTGACAGTTCTCTGACAGTTCCTTCACATTTACAGCGGTTGAAACATTGTATCTATTTGTTTCCATTTAGGATACAGATGTTTTTATTCGGAAACAAATAGATACAATGTTTCAACCGCTGTAAATGTGAAGGAACTGTCAGAGAACTGTCAGAAATAGCGGAGCTCTCTGCAGATACACTTTTTGCTGGAATGGAATTCTTCTTATTTTCATCCTTCTTCTTCTTCTTCTTCTTCTTCTTCTTCTTCTTCATCCTCTTCTTCTTCTTCATCCTCTTCTTCTTCATCCTCATCCTCTTCTTCTTCATCCTCATCCTCTTCTTCTTCTTCTTCATCCTCATCCTCTTCTTCATCCTCGTTCTCTTCTTCTTCATCCTCATCCTCTTCTTCTTCTTCTTCATCCTCATCCTCTTCTTCTTCTTCATCCTCATCCTCTTCTTCATCCTCATCCTCTTCTTCTTCTTCATCCTCATCCTCCTCCTCTTCTTCTTCTTCTTCTTCTTCTTCTTCTTCCTCACCATCATCCTCTTCTTCTTCATCTTATTCATCCTCATCCTCTAATTCATCCTCATCCTCTTCTTCTTCTTCATCCTCTTCTTCTTCTTCTTCTTCTTCTTCCTCTTCCTCTTCCTCTTCCTCTTCTTCTTCTTCTTCTTCTTCTTCTTCTTCTTCTTCTTCTTCTTCCTCATCCTCATCTTCTTCTTCCTCATCCTCTTCTTCTTCTTCATCCTCATCCTCTTCTTCTTCTTCTTCATCCTCATCCTCTTCTTCAAATTATTCTTCCTCATCCTCATCCTCTTCTTCTTCATCCTCATCTTCTTCTTCTTCCTCATCCTCTTCTTCTTCTTCTTCCTCATCCTCTTCTTCTTCTTCATCCTCATCCTCTTCTTCTTCTTCATCCTCATCCTCTTCTTCTTCTTCATCCTCATCCTCTTCTTCTTCTTCCTCATCCTCTTCTTCTTTATCCTCATCTTCTTCTTCTTCATCCTCATCTTCTTCATCCTCATCCTCTTCTTCTTCATCATCCTCATCCTCTTCTTCTTCATCCTCATCCTCTTCTTCTTCTTCTTCTTCATCCTCATCCTCTTCTTCTTCATCCTCTTCTTCTTCATCCTCATCCTCTTCTTCATCATCCTCATCCTCTTCTTCTTCTTCTTCATCCTCATCCTCCTCTTCTTCTTCTTCTTCATCCTCATCCTCTTCTTCTTCTTCTTCCTCATCCTCTTCTTCTTCCTCATCCTCTTCTTCTTCCTCATCCTCTTCTTCTTCTTCATCCTCATCTTCTTCTTCATCATCCTCTTCCTCTTCTTCATCCTCTTCTTCTTCTTCCTCATCCTCTTCTTCTTCTTCATCCTCATCCTCATCTTCTTCTTCATCCTCATCCTCATCTTCTTCTTCATCATCCTCATCCTCCTCTTCTTCTTCTTCTTCATCCTCATCCTCTTCTTCTTCCTCATCCTCTTCTTCTTCTTCTTCTTCCTCATCCTCTTCTTCTCCTTCTTCTTCTTCTTCTTCCTCATCCTCTTCTTCTTCTTCATCCTCATCTTCTTCTTCTTCTTCATCATCTTCTTCTTCTTCTTCATCATCCTCTTCCTCTTCTTCATCATCCTCTTCCTCTTCTTCTTCTTCCTCATCCTCTTCTTCTTCTTCATCCTCATCCTCATCTTCTTCTTCATCCTCATCCTCTTCTTCTTCCTCATCTTCTTCTTCTTCTTCCTCATCCTCATCCTCTTCCTCTTCTTCATCCTCATCCTCTTCTTCTTCTTCTTCATCCTCATCCTCTTCTTCTTCATCCTCATCCTCTTCTTCTTCATCCTCTTCTTCTTCTTCATCCTCATCCTCTTCTTCTTCTTCTTCATCCTCATCCTCTTCTTCCTCATCCTCTTCTTCTTCATCCTCATCCTCTTCTTCTTCTTCTTCTTCTTCTTCTTCTTCTTCATCCTCATCCTCTTCTTCTTCTTCATCCTCATCCTCTTCTTCTTCTTCTTCTTCTTCTTCTTCTTCCTCATCCTCATCTTCTTCTTCCTCATCTTCTTCTTCTTCTTCTTCTTCTTCCTCTTCCTCTTCCTCTTCCTCTTCCTCTTCCTCTTCCTCTTCCTCTTCCTCTTCCTCTTCCTCTTCTTCTTCTTCTTCTTCCTCATCCTCTTCTTCCTCATCCTCTTCCTCATCCTCTTCTTCTTCTTCCTCTTCTTCCTCTTCTTCTTCCTCATCTTCTTCTTCTTCCTCTTCTTCCTCTTCCTCTTCCTCTTCCTCTTCTTCTTCCTCTTCTTCTTCCTCTTCTTCCTCATCCTCTTCTTTTTCATCCTCATCCTCTTCTTTTTCATCCTCATCCTCTTCTTCATCCTCTTCTTCTTTTTCTTCTTTTTGTCTTCCTTTTGCAGGTCACTGCTGATGCGCAGATTTTTTATCGGCAAAAAATCGTCCGATTTGCCCACTATTGCCGCGAAAATCGGCCGATCGGTAAAATCGGCCGATTTTTTTTCCATCTTTACAGAAAAAAAAAAACGGCCAAAATACCGAAAAACGGCCGACCAAATAGCCCACTAACGATCCGAAAATCGGCCGATTTTCGACCCATCTATGGCCTGCATTAGGGCCACAGAGACGTTAGGGCCACAGAATCGTTACTCAGGGACACAGAATTCTTACTCAGGGACACAGAATTCTTACTCAGGGACACAGAATCGTTACTCAGGGAGGGACACAGAATCGTTACTCAGGGACACAGAATCGTTACTCAGGGACACAGAATCGTTACTTAGGGCCACAGCTATCAAAGAATCGAAAATTTAAAGTGACATACACCCTTTTTTTTTTTTGGTGGCTGTCGTGCACAGTTGGTGCTGCAGTTTGCCGATTGTGCAAAATAAACTGACTTTCTGCTTCACAACCACTATTGTACGTTCAAAGAGTTAAATCCATTTACACACCGGCTGGCGGTAATATTTTTTGGGTGATTAGTGCATTCCAGTGACACAAACGTACAGTTTCCAGCCAACGGCAAGCTGCAATTGACCGATTGTGCTAAATAAACTGACTTTCTGCTTCACAACCACTATTGGCCTTCAATTGAAGCTGCTTCCGCTCTGCCACTCTGCCATTGGACTCTTGATAGTCGTCTCCCCACGCTGCTGCTGGGGGGACTTTTTAACATAGGCCTCTGTATGGCCTTCAATTTAAGCTGCTTACGCTTCGCCACTCTGCCATGGGCCCCTGTACCGCCTCCTCATGCTGCTGCCAGGTCCAGAGTGTGTCATGGGTCCCTGTACGGCCTCCCATTGCTGCTGTCTCCATCGCCACACTCTGCCATGTGCCACTTTCAGGTCTCCTCACACTGCTGGTGGTTTCCATTTTTGTCATAGGGTGCTGTATGGCCTCCCATTGCTGCTGCCTCCACCGCCACACTGTGGCTCCACACTCTGGTTTTGGCCCCGTGACTGCCCAAATGAGTGAAGTGTGCGGTGATTCTAAGATCGACGGCACTCATCTGCATGTCATACTGACTGACAGTATTATTTCTCTTCCCCAGCAGACTCCAAGGGCATTTAAATTAAAGGTACAGTGTTCTGCACTAATATAAAGGCTCTCTGAAGCCTAGAAACCCTTTTAATAAGTTAAATTCGCAGCGAATAAATTCGCATCGAATCGAATTTATTCCGCAAATTCGGCGAATCAGCCGAATCGAATTTTTGAATAATTCGCTCATCTCTACCTGTAATGTTAGGGCTATCTCGAAGTGTTATGGCTAAAGTTTCAAGTGCCAAGATAAATAAAATCAGAGAAAATGGACACCCCTGCCTAATGCCTCCATATATAGGGAAAGGAGTAGAAAGGTAGCCGAAGTATTTAACCTGAGCCGTAGGGGAGGAATAAAGAGTGGAGATCCAAGTCAAAATTTAATTCCCAAAGCCCCATCTCTCCAAATCATAATGGAGATAATCCCAAGATAGGGAATCAAAGGCTTTGTATATGTCAAGGGAGAGTAAAAAGCCTGGGATCTTGTGATGAATCAATAGATGGATCAAGTGGATCACTTTGCGAATGTTATTACTGGCTTGACGGCCGGGCATGAAACCCACCTGGTCCTAGTGAACAAGGGAGTGTAAATATTTGTTAATGCGGAAACTTAAAATCTTCCCCAAAATCTTCATGTCTTCATTCAGTAAGGAGATGGGACAGAAGGCCTGTGGATCAAAGGCCTCTTCGTGAGATTTGGAAATCATGGTGAAAATCTTTCAACTGCTTGATGGGTGAGTTGAACCCTTGTACGTTTTGGGAATAGAGTTTGAGGTCTAGTGGCCATAGCGAGTGGCTCTTTGCTTTCTCCCAGACACGGTCCGGCAAGTTGGACAGCGGCCTGGACGGAGAGGAACCCGGTCATTCGTTCAGTCTTCTTATTGTTTGAACGGGGCCTTAGGCTGAGACTGGATTTGTTACAGTCCATCCCATCTAACATTTTATCTCATCTCTCTTCTCCTATGTCCTCCTGACCTTTCTCTGCTCTCCTCATTTTTTCTAGCAGTTCATTAAATACATTTATGTTGAGGCGCCAGTTTAAATGGAGTTCCTACAACTTGATTTGAAGAGTTGGCACAGCCTTCCCATCTGCGTGTATGATTTATGAAGTATTATGTGAAATGAATAATTGAGTTTTTGCAAGTAGTAAATCTTTCATTTGTAAACCTATTTGGTGAAAATAATTGGTGCAGTTTGGGTACTATTCAAAGTACACATATTTTCCTTACACCTTTTATGAGCAATTGCATACAATGAAATCTTGCTTCCAGATAAATCTGAGCTCATAAAAAAAAAAAGACTTCAAGCAGACAACACAATCTCCCCCTAAAAGTAAAACTAGGGTAATTGTTCTGGTAAATGTTAGTCTACAGTGTGCAACTTCTTTCATTTACATAATTTTCTGCCCAACATTTGAAATTTCACAAATAGCTGACAGAATTAAAGTATATCTAAAACTAAAACTTTTTTTTTTATTTTTCATTTTGGATGCTGTAGTAAAGGGTTAAAACTGCTGTCAGTATCTTCTTGTTTTTAATCCGTGTCTCATTAGGAAAATATCCCTTCACTTCCTGTTTTTGTAGACTCAACAGGAAGTAAGAGGATATCTTTCCAAAGTGAGGGAAGCCCTGTTTTGGACAGTTGACTGTTATGATCCGCCAGGTGGTGCCTCTGGCTGCCCACTTGACAGACCTACCCAAAGCGTGGAGTCTAAGTCCCTGTCTGTGCTTTCACCAGGGCCCCTGATGGTGGGGATGGATTTGTAACAGACCAGGACCAGGTCACGACCTCCTAGCAGGCCCACCAGTGGCAGAGGGAACCTCCGGGGATGTATAGGTACCGAGAGAGCCAGATGTGAGGAGGCCAGCAGGACCTAGCAGGATGGATCACGAGCAGTGGTCCCGTGGGGTAGGCGAGGTACAGAATCGGCAGGCGGAGAGTAGTCAGGTCACACGCAGGGTCAGCAGGATAAGTCAGTCCGCAGATAGGTCAAACAAGCCGGGAGTCAGGAGGGGAGAAGGCAGAATAGTCAGGGCAATCCGGGTCAAACACAGGAGAAGGCAGCGTAGTCAGGACAATCCGGGTCAAACACAGGAGAAGGCAGCGTAGTCAGGACAATCCGGGTCAAACACAGGAGAAGGCAGCGTAGTCAGGGCAATCAGGGTCAATAACTTAGGTACAGGAACTCAGGAACACAGATAGACCTTGCGGCAATCTGTGACAGTGCAGGGCATCTTTAAATATTGCGCCCTGCACTGTCATTGGCCGCCCGGGACGCGCCCCCGGGCTGTCATTGGCCGCCTGAGGCGCGCCCGCGGCTCCTACTGCGCATGCACAGCGTCCTGTCAGCCGCGGCCCGCCGGGACCTGGTGCTTGTGTCCCGGCGTGAGCCGCCGCTAGTGCGCGTGCGTCAGGGGAGGCGCCGCGGCGGTCCCTGACATTGACACTTGAACAGATGTCCTTGTTGGAAAATTTGTGCATGCAATATAAATTTTAACTGTGCTATGTGTAACTGTAAATTGCTACACACTCAGTAAATCGGTGAATACATATTTGAATGAATACCCCTTAATAATTCATCATTAATGGTGCAAAAATAAAAATAAACAATTCACGGTTACACATAGCGCAATTACATTTTAGATTTCATACACCTTTCGGTTCTGAATACCTGCAGATTACAATAGTTTTATTCACATTTTTCCAGTTGGCGCAGATATCTACACTTGTATCTTGTTAGAAGATTCCCCCTCTAATCCTGTTCTGGTGGGAACTCAAAATTTGTTTATTTTCTCTCACTTTCATTCTCGGTGACATAGACTGCAAAAAAACAGTGGTTGTAAATGCACAAGACTATGAAATAAAAAAATTGCCTTTTTAGTTATATATTATTTGTTTACATTTTAAGAAAAAGGCAAATACTTGGTGTCCTTTTTTCTTTTTTTTTTTTCATATTACTGTCTTTTGTTTCCTTTTCAGGATCATAGCTACTTGTGGTGAGTTGTTAAGACAGTGTGGTGACTTCGAACAACAGCTGGCAAGTCGGTAAGCAAAGCATTCATAGCTCAGTCATGACACTACTCCCATGCTACATGCAGTACACCACAAGGCATTTACAGTTGGTGCTGCATATTTGGACAAAGCAGAACTAGCAAAGCTTGACCCAAAGACACAAGGAGAAGAGGAGTATATACAAACTCATGCTTCTGTGCGATTTTTGGAACAAGCTTTACCTCACACCCAGTGTTTAGTAGAACATGGATCCCAAGAAACATCGTATCAGATGCACAGTCTATTTAAGTACCTCCTGCCTGGCCTACTGTAGAAAGACGGCTGAATGGGAGTACTGCTATTCCGGAGGGATGTCATATGACTTCATCCTAGTTGTGCACCCTAGGGGGCCGCACAGTGTTGCATTCTGTCACCTGCTGTGTCCACCGAACACAGAAGATGAACCGGGCCAGCCCCAGTACCATGTGTTTGCCATGATTGGATCGCATGTCAAATGTACACAATTAATTTTTTTTAATCATAGCCATTCATTGTGTACTATTGTGATCTCTGTGATTGGCCACAGTGATTACATGGTACAGATAGGGAAAAATCACAGCACACCTGTACCACGTGATAGCTGTGACCAGTCACAGTTGTACACATGAATGGATGCCATACATAAAAATTGCTTATATATATGACCGTCACTATTACAAGCAATCAATCCTGCTCACCTCCCTTGTGTCACTATGGTAACACTGTGCTGTTCTAGTCACAGTATGTAAAAAAAATAATTGAAAAAAAAAGTTTTTTTTCATACTGTCACCATTCAAAATAAATTCCTGATCACTGCCACACCAGTCATATGATGACACTGTACTGCTCCTGTGACAGTATGTACAAAAAAAAAAATTGTGAAAAATGTTTTATTTAATTACTTAATGTTGCAAAAAATTGTGACAGAAAATTAGAACTTGTCATGCCTCTTACTAAATACCTTGATTTGTCTACTTTCCAAAATGGGGGTTATTTGGAAGGTATTTGTACTGTCCTGGCATTTGAAGGCCTCAAGAAATGAGAGACCCCGTTAGTACATCAGGATTGTTCAATTTTCAAATATGTATCCGGTAGTTTGTAGACTCTATAACTTTCACACAGACTAAAAACTATACACTGATTTGGGTTAATGTAGCAAAATACATTTTGCCTAAATTTATGAAGAAATATTTATTTGCAAAACGGAAACAATAATGTGGGGGGGTCATTTTCAGGATTGTTTTGTTTATATAACAAAACAAGAACCCAGTGGCAATTAAATACCACTAAAAGAAAGCTCTTTATGTCTCAAAAAATGACAAAAATGTCATTTGGGTACAGTGTTGCATGACTGAGTAATTAGCATTCAAAGCATGACAGCGCTGAGATCTGAAAAATGGCCTGGGCAGGTAGTGGGTGAAAGTGTTCAGTATTGAAGTGGTTAAACATATCAAGCTTTCACTTGTATATGTGCCAAAATGCGGTTTTGTTTAGTTATTGTTTTTTTGGAGTGTTTGTGAACAGTCTTAATTTTCTAGTACTATTCTACATATGCCACAATACGGTTTTGTTTAGTCAATATTTTCTCAAGTATTTGTGAACAATCTTGATGTTCTAGTGTTATTCTACATGTGCCATAATGTGGTTTTGTATAGTCAATATCGTTTCAAGTATTTGTGAACAGTCTTGATGTTCTATCTTGATGTTCTATCGCTTTTCTAGCAGTGCATTGTACACTCGCCCAATTTTTTATTCTAGTTTTCTAGTTTATTTTTTCTCCTATTCCTTTTTTGAGGAACACAGTAAGTCATTAACCTTCAGTTTATACTGCCGTCTACAAGAGAATTGGACGAACAGGAAAGCTGTAGGCCAACCCAGAAAAAAAACTTTTACTACCAAAATGCCTCGGTTTTTAGCTAGTGTTCTAGGAGGATGGACATCAGTTTTGCTGTAACAGGTACCCCCAGCTCATACCAGCTCCCATGCTTCTTCCAGTGCACCCACTGATGCAGCCAAAGTCCACAGCTGGGAATTATTTTGCCCTATAATTATAGTCTATCCCATCTTAAGAGTCCTCCCTAGCTCCCTTGAACTCATTTGCCCTTTCTGCTGGCCCAAAACACGTAGTTATTTACTGAATCTGACCTCAGAGGCCTTAAGCGTACTCCTGCTCCAGAATCTGCAGCTGATATTCACCTTTAGGACTCTGATTCTGAGTCACTCCTTTCCTTCCTGGAGGTGTCACTGTCTTCTGCCATTACTTCTAAATAAAGGAAACCTTTTCAGGTCTTATTTATGTGGTATGCACCACTCTGAAACTAAAGGATCAGAATCTTTCTTATACCAATGATATTCCAAGCCTTGGGTCTTTTAGAGCCCCTATAACCACAAAGATTCCTGATGCACCTAATGTTCCACGTCTTCCCCTGCTGAGATTGGAAACTCCCTGGCAAGATGTTTGCTTCCCCAAAGTGCTTAGCCTTCTATCTGTGTCTGTTTCAAGTGGACTTTGTAAAAAAGTGGCCTGTCCCCACTTGGATCCAGCAGTGTCAGACCTGAACAAGGCAACCACCATTGAAGGATGCCCAAGTCTTAAGGAGCAAATTGAATGGAAATTTGGAAGTCCACTCTAGAGCTCTGTTCGCACTGGAAAATCCCATCTGGCTGTGACCTTGCTTTGCCAAACGCTGGCTCATTGGGCAAAGTCCCTTTTTTTAAAAAGGCATCTTGTGGTTGACCCCATGGTCATAGAACATCTGGAGTAATTGGTTGAAGCTTTAAACTGTTGATGTGGTGGGACCTGGAAATTTCCTGTATAAACTCCATCATTGGTCTCATGTTAGTACATGTGTCAGGACACTTTGGTTGAAGTGTTGGACTGCAGAACCTGCATCTAAATGCATTTATTTATTCCACATGCCTTTTCAAGGGGCCACATCTCTTCAGATCTACTCTGAATGCCATTATCAAGGACGCTACTGGTAGCAAAATCATCCATCTTCTTTAGTGAAGGAAGCCTAAGCTACAAACCAGGAAAATGCATACCTTGCTGACAGTTAAGAAAAGTCCTTTTCTGTTCGCTACTCCATCAACATCTACGTCCAGTCCCCTCAAACTTGGCTGCTATTCCACCCACAAGGTCTGATGCTCAAAGTTTGCCAAACTTTTTGACAAAGCTTTTTTGCCTGAAGGTTTCCAAAGCTAGGGGATGTTTGTTAACATTTGCGGATACTTGAACGATGTTCACCTCAGATGCTTGAGGAGCTATCAGCCCCCTCCTCAGTTTCTCACGTTCAACCTTCTTTTGTGAAGGCACAGATTAGCAGATCTCTATCTAGCCTTCTCAGGTCTTCTGGATAAAGGTAATAGGGATTTTACTCCATCGTGTTCACAGTTCCCAAACCTAAGGGTGGCATCTCCCCCGTCTTGGATCTGAAGGTGCTGAATGTCTTCTTTCAAGCTAGGAAATTCCACTTGAAATCAAATAGATCTATTATTGCCTCGCTTCACCAGGAAATCTTCCTGGTTTTTTTGTGGGTCCCCTGCACTTTCAGTTTATGGCCCTGGCATTCAGTCTTGTATCCGCACACCCTTGTTGTTCACCAAGGATGCTGGCCCCAGTACTAGCCCTGCTGTGCTCTCACACTGACCCACTCTGACATCCCCCCACAAATGGGTAATTTCTTCCTTCCTGTATTTTGGAAAATCTCCTTGACAGATGCCAGCTGCCTAGGCTAGGGAGGAGTCCTTGACAGCACAGAAACTTGGTTTTCAGAGACATTTTATCTCCTGATCAGCATATCTGATCTTCAGGTGGTTTGGCTGGGTTGGACCAACCTAGTGGAATGTCATCCAATTCAAATGTAGGTGGAAAATGCCACAGCGGAGGCATGCATCAATCCTCAGGGAGGAACCTGAAGTCTCATTGCTGCTAGAGAAGTACATTGAATCCTGTCCTGGGCATAACTTCATGTTTTTTGTTCTACTTCAATAGATTTAAGAAACTGTTACGTGATTTCAAATTACAGCCTTTAACAAACCTTAAAATAGAAGTTTTGAGAGACTGACCCTTTAATTTGAAATCTATTTACAAAGTCCACCTTTTGTTAATATTTTACACTGCCTCTTAATGCTAAATAAATGTATATTTTAACATTTAAAGCCTTCTGTTCTATTCATGTGTTCTAGGATCCTGTCCACAGCTGGAAAACACCTGTCTGAATCCTACAGCCCTCGCAGCCTTACCGGCATGCAGGAGGCAAGCAGTACAGAGCGCAAAAGCAGCAAAAACCCCTGGCAGGAGTACAATTACCTCCAGAAGGGCAACCCAGCAGAGTATGGAACCCTGATGGAGACATTGTATATGCTGAAGGTGAGCCATATCCTTCCCCCTATGCTGTCCCAAATAAAGCAGTCTATGCTGATCGCTGTACTCATCAATGGCAGGAACACTAAATTCTGACTTCTGCAGACAATGGCTGCATGATCACAGCATTTAGTGAACTTGGTTACATAACATGATCTGTCATGGTACACAGGAATTCATCACAGGAGTCCTTTAATTAATCTAAACTCAAACAGTTATGTTGTCGCTCAAAATCCCATAACATTAAAATTTAATCCTTTCTTGTTTATGTATATTGCTTTCAATTAAATAATACCAGCAAGATGTATCCATAGACATTTCCTGTTTACTCATCAATGGCAGGAACACTAAACTCTGTCTTATGCAGACAATGGTTCCCTGATCAGTGCTCAATGAGCTTGCTTACATAACATAATGAAATATCACGGTACACTTCATTCAACATCTGTTATCATGCCATATCAGCTTTCATTGAAATCTACCCTTCATACTGTTTTTTCCCTTCCAGGTAACATAGCCCAATAACAAATATTTTCTTAGTCCTTGAAGTCTTGGGTCCCACTTCTACTGTGGCTCCATTTCACTGTTTGTTACCCTCCACCCAAGTTTAAAGTTTTTCTTCAATAATCTAGCACTTTCTCCCAACTATCGTTTCTAAACACTGTCCAGATACATCCAGAGTACATTGAGAAGCTATATGGTAAATCTATTACTTCTGTAATTGCTTTGTAATTGACCCAGATCAGCAGTAGGAAGCTTCAACCCCAGCATACACTGCAGAAAGGACTGCTGCCATCTCTGTGCAAGTGGTACATTATGCCCAATTCATGTGACTTCTGGCCAAGTTTACACATGTTTTTTTTTCTTTCTCTGTTTTCCCTGAGTTATTAGAGAATTTAACTGTTCACCGTCCTGTTTGAGGGCTTATAGGGCTGCCTGCAGACCTCTTTAGAAATAAGAGAAATCATCATCAAAGACAGCGCCCATCACTTACCCCTAGACTTTTAATCTTAGACCACATTTTGTTTTAAGGAGTATGCACATCTAAAGGAATCCTTATGAAAGAACATCATTTCAGGCTGTCTGCCTCTCGATTCCTTCTTGTCCTTTTCATGCTGTTTTTCAGATACATTAGGTAGCAACTGCTGATTTTAGAGAATTTCTGAGCCATTAAAACTATATTAGTAATATACAGAACTCCAGCTGTTTCATGAAAGTGTGAGAAAATTTTTTTTTTTTTTTTCCCCCACAAAATAAATAGTTTTACTGAAGAACAACAAATACAATGAGTACAGAAAGGTAATGGGGGCCCGAAGGGCCTGATCATTAAATACAATCATGAAAACGCACAAAACACTTGCATAGAAAAGTGTTCCCAAAAGGAATGATTAGTACAGCCTTTCCGGAATAACCGTAGCATGGGTAAGAAGTGGCACAATCAAAGTAGATGAGATGAGGGGTCAGCTAATAACCACCTAAGTAGCACTAAGGTCCCTATAGGAGGGAGAAACGATAGGAGGAGGGTGAGTTGAAAGGTTAGTGTCATGCAATGAGTCTCGAACTTGGTGCAATAGGGACCTAGTTGATAGAGAACAGGGCTCTATGTAAGTAAGAAGTCAGGCTGAGGTTCAATTAAATGTTTGGTGAGGTGTATAATTAAGGTAGGCATCAGGGGTTAATTACCGGCAGAATGCTCAAGTGGAGTCAGGTGGTATACAGGAGGAATAACATCAGCCAAAGAGGTTGGAGAGGAAAGCACCATAGACAGAAGCAGGGAAGCATAAACAGAAAATAAAATATAAAAAGAAGGGCGAGGGAACCCATGAAAGATGGGGAGGGGGATGAGAGGGGAAAAAAAGGGTGGGGGTGCAGAGGGGATGGGTAATGTGGGTTAAGTGGGGTGGGGGAGGAAAAGGGAAGGAGGAGAAGAAGGGATAGGGGTGGGGGGAGATTGGGAAGGTGAAATGTGGGATAGGCCAAGTTGTAGCTAAAGAACATATGAGGCAGGGAATGTGGTGGGTGGACATAGAGGGAGCGAAGTACCAGAGACCATGGCTGCCCCCCATTTAGAATTGCCCCTCTTACCGTCCGATAGAGAGAGGTAATCAAGCGTGGGGTGACACAAAGATAATGGGTGGGTGTAAAAAAAAAAATATATATATATATATATATATATATATATATATATATATATATATATATATATTTTTATTATTATTCTTCTATTTTTTTTTTTTTTTTTATTTATTTTTTTTTTTTAAACAATTGCACTTTTACTATAAGTTTGGACCCTTGAGCCTGGTAGCATCTGTAACCCCTTGTCTAATTCTGGTTATACCATTGCCCAGAACAAAACCTGAGAAAACTTAATTCTCTTCAACTAAATATGGATTTACATTTGTTGTGAGCAGAGCAGAAAGGGTAAAGCGGAACACCAGGCACAAAAGCTTTCAGTTAAATTTATTCTGCACTAACTTCAAAGGATATATGCACTTTTTGTGTGCATCAAATGTCTTTGTTACCCAGATATTACCATATAACAATAGCAGTGGCATCATCAATCTGCTGTACATGTAACCTGTGCAGAGGACAGCTGTGGAAGGGGCCCAGTAGGTTCCAACCACTACAGGCTGCCTGCAGGAAACTACAGGAGGGGGCAAATACTAGACCAGTCACCCTGCACAAAGAGAGAGAGTAGCAGTGACTGGTCTTTATTGCAGGCAACTCCTGTACAGAAGTTTCACACTGGATTATTGCACAGATCTGGAAGAAATAAACAAAGCACACTGAGATTCAAATAAGAATAGACATGTCTCTTGTATTTAGGCAATATTTGTTTATCTCATGATATGTAATTAAAGCTGCCCATAGATGAATTGAATCTCGTCCGGCTCAGCAGGGACCAGCTGAGATTCGATCCATCTATGGGCAGGCTGGTTATACTGAAGCCAATCCATCGATCAATTTCAGTACAACCAGCCTGTCTGATTTTTTACATGTGATCACTGCCAGCTGCTATAGCTGCCAGCAGTGATTATTGTGTTCTGCCAGCAGAGAAGGCTCAACCGGCAGAACACAATAGAGCTGCAGGAAGGATTCCCCCTTCGACACATTCAATCAAGCAATTTTCTTTCTTTCCACCCCTGGTGGAAGTGAAGAAAATTGCATGATCTGTGGCCAGATTTACAGACAGTATAAGAGTGAGATGAATCTATGCCTTCGGAGGTATCAATCCCATAAAATAGGTTTGTTTTAGTATCCCAGTCATATAGATGAAGAACCTTTTGACCTAAAAAGATAGAAAATTATATCCTTAGAAGTGTGCAACAACCTCCCATAGCAACATCTAATAATGACATTTTAGATTTTTTTTTGTCTTTCTGTTCCTTACCATTGATGCCAAATATAATTAGAACAGTAACAAATCTTCAAAAAATATATATAATGCCTTCAAAAAGTATTCATACCCCTTGCAGTTTTCCGCATTTTGTTATGTTACAACCCAAAAGTAAATGTATTTTATTGGGATTTTATGTGCTAGACCAACACAAAGTGATGCATAATTGTGAAGTGGCAGAAAAATGATAAATGGTTTTCAAAATGTACAAATATCTGAAAGGTGTGGCGTGCATTTGTATTCAGCCCCCCTGAGTCAATACTTTGTAGAACCACCTTTGGCTGGAACTACTGCTGCACATCTAGAGAGTGAAGTTTTTACCCATTCTTCTTTGCAAAATAGCTCAAGGTCTGTCAGATTGGATGGAGAGCGTCTGTGAACAGCAATTTTCAAGTCTTTCCACTGATTCTCAATTTGATTTAGGTCTGGACTTTGACTGGGCCATTCTAACACATGACTGTGCTTTTGATCTAAACCATTCCATTGTAGCTCTGGCTGTATGTTTCGGGTCGTTGTCCTGCTGGAAGGTGAATGTCTGCCCCAGTCTCAAGTCTTTTGCAGACTCTTAACACGTTTTCTTCTAAGATTGCCCTGTATTTGGCTCCATCCATCTTCCCATCAACTCTGACCAGCTTCCCTGTCCCTGCTGAAGAAAAGCATCCCTACAACATGATGCTGCCACCACCATGTTTCACGGTGGGGATGGTGTGTTCAGGGTGATGTGCAGTGTTAGTTTTCCGCCACACATAGCGTTTTGCTTTTAGGCCAAAAAGTTCAATTTTGGTCTCATCTGACCAGAGCACCTTCTTCCACATGTTTGCTGTGTCCCCCACATGGTTTCTTGCAAACTACAAACGGGACTTCTTATGGCTTTCTTTCAACAGTGGCTTTCTTCTTGGCACTTTTCCCTAAAGGCCAGGTTTGTGGAGTGCACGACTAATAGTTGTCCTGTGGACAGATTCTCCCACCTGAGCTGTGTATCTCTGCAGCTCCTCCAGAGTTACCATGGGCCTCTTTGCTGCTTCTCTGATTAATGGTCTCCTTGCCTGGCCTGTCAGTTTAGATGGACTGCCATGTCTTGGTAGGTTTGCAGTTGTGTGATTTTTGGATGATGGATTGAACTGTGCTCCGTGAGATGTTCAAAGCTTGGGATATTTTTTTATAACCTAACCCTGCTTTAAACTTCTCCACAACTTTATCCATGACCTGTCTGGTGTATTCCTTGGCATTCATGGTGCTGTTTCTGCACTAATGTTCTCTAACAAACCTCTGAGGACTTCACAGAACAGCTGTGTTTATACTGAGATTAAATTACACACAGGTGGACTCTTTTTATTAATAAGGTGACTTCTGAAGGCAATTGGTTCCACTAGATTTTAGTTAGGGGTATCTGTAAAGGGGGCTGAATACAAATGCACGCCACACTTTTCAGATATTTATTTGTAATAATTTTGAAAACCATTTATCATTTTCCTTCCACTTCACAATTATGTGCCACTTTGTGTTGGTCTATCACCTAAAATCCCAATAAAATACATTTACGTTTCTGGTTGTAACATGACAAAATGTGGAAAATTTAAAGGGCTATGAATACTTTTTCAAGGCACTGTATTTTTAATCTCCATAAAATACAATTCTCACCAGTCTATAAATAGGCCAGTATGTATATTTTACTGTAATAAAAAGCATAATATTCCTGGAGGCTAGGACAGAGAGCAAGAACAATTTGTTCTGTTTGGAGCAGTTATAAGCCATGGCTTTCATGAATAGCTGGCAACATATGCCATCCATCGACTCCAGCTTACATTCATGCCATGCTTCAGCTATGCCCGTGTCCTTGAATATTCTCAATTCAGGGAATATTGCCAGGATGGCCTTCTCATCACTCAGCATTGTTTTTGAGGCTGGTTTAGTGCAGGTTTCCATATGTACTTAAAGGATTAAAACAGAAAGCAAGAATGATTGTAATAAACATTGAACACAAATGAAGCATGGTGTCATAGCTTGATGAAAGAACACAGTCGTTTGAACCAGTCATAATACACCTTCCTTTCTATAATAATATGTTTGTGCCTTCTGGGTTAACTTAAATCTGTTACCAAAGGTTGACTTAACCACTTGCCTACCGGGCACTTTTACCCCCTTCCTGCTCAGGCCAATGTTCAGCTTTCAGCTCTGTCGCACTTTGACAATTGCGTGGCCATGCGACACTGTACCCATATGAAGTGTTTAAAAAAATTTTCACACAAATAGAGCTTTCTTTTGGTGGTGTTTAATCGCCGCTGGGTGATTTTATTTTTTGCGCTATAAACAAAAAAAGAGGAAAAAAAAAAGTTTTTCTTTGATTCTATTATAAAATTTTGCAAACAGGTAATTTTTCACCTTTACTGATGTGCATTGATGGGCAGCACTGATGAGGTGGCACAGATAGGAGGCACTGATGAGTTGGCACTGATGATACTGCACTGATAGGCGGCACAGGTGGGTGGCACTGATGGGCACTGGAGGGTGCTGGGCATAGGTGGGTGGCACTGATGGGCACAGGAGGGTGGCATAGGTGGGCAGCACTTTTGGGCACTGATCATCAGTGCCGATCACTTCTCTGACAATTGCTGGTTATTAGCAGTACTTTCTGCGTGCGGAAAATGCAGCCGATAAACGGCAACTGCATTTACCGGTGATCTGCTGTGTCATTATCAGCACAGTGCCAAAACCTAGAGAACAACTGAGCAGAGCAGGGTGAGACCACGTATTACTGGATTTTAAACAGTATAGGCACTTATTATTAATGTTTTACATAGCTGCACTTGCAAAAGGGGCTAGCCTGAAGTGATCTAGCAGGACTTTAAGCGTAGGTCTGTTTTAATTGACAAATCGCTGATCTCAGGTTGAATGACACATCATTTTGGTTTTTTTTGTGTTTTTTTTTAAATGTATCTAGTGCCATTAAATTATGCATTCCAGCATACAGAAGAGTATGTAGACCACTGACAGCTGACTCACCCTCTGTAGATGTGAACAACGCAATGTCATTTCCACAATTATACAAACACATGTTAGGGCTGATCCAAGTGGAAGCCAATTAACTTAGGATTATATAGCTGTAGTAGAGCCACTCTGCCCCGCTGAAGCAAGCCTAGCACGCTTCACAAGACAAAAGCACTTATTTACTTGATTGTAAAAGTCATCCGTATATGTCACAACTCTCACGTATGTACAATACTCTAGTCTTCTTTGAGTACAAGAACTTCATCAGTACAAAAAAACTGAAAGTATAGAAGAAGGAAAGCTCATCATACAAGAAAACCTTTTTTTCAAATTGTGTAACGTTTTTACCTTTTTGTCTTTTATATGTTATTATTAATACATGAACCTGTTTAAAAAAAACAGTTTAAATGTAGTGTGGATCATTGTTCCTTTTCATACACCTCTTCCAGGAAAAAGGAGCTGTCAATGCCAGCCTTCTTTCCTCCGCCCGCTCAGCTCTAACCCGCCAAAACCAGGTAGCTCACCAGCTGGCCTTCGATTCTGTCTTCTTGAGGATAAAACAACAACTCTTGTTGGTGCCCAAGATGGAGGTAAGTTCTGCCCATGTTCTAGATTCTGCTCGAAGCATCTAAGGGAAGGCTCTTGAGCACTTACACACAATGCATGTTTCTTACCAATGTTTTTCTATGGGCTTATGAAAGTTTTTGTTTTTAACCACTTACCCTCCTGAGGATTTACCCCCCTAGCTGACCAGGCCTTTTTGCGTTACGGCGCTGCATTATTTTAACTGCAATTGCACGGTCATGCAATGCTCCACCCAAATTAAATTTACGTCCTTTTTTTCCCACAAATTGAGCTTTCTTTCGGTGGTATTTGATTGCCTGTGCGGTTTTTTAATTTTTTGCTCTATAAAAAAAAAAAACACCGACGATTTTGAGAAAAAAACTATTTTGTACTTTTTGCTATGAAGCAAGTCCAGTTAAAAAATTTTAAAAATCAAATTTCATCATAAATTTAGACCAAAATGTATTCTGCTCCATGTCTTTGCTAAAAAAAAAAAATCCCAATACATGTAAATTAATTGGTTTACATGAGTTATAGCGATTACAAATGACAGTATAGATAGTGGGATTGTTTTCTTTTCTACTAGTAATGGCAGCGATCAGCGACTTTTACCAGGACTGCGGTGGACATTCTGACACTGGGAGGGAACTAACTTGGCGTCACTGAGATCCCCAGTGACACCAATACAGTGATCAGTGCTAAAAAAAAAAAGCGCCGACACTGTACTAATGACACTGGGTAGGAAGGGGTTATCATGAGAGGTGATCAAAGGGTTAACTATATGTAGGGAGTGTTTTACTAGGGGGGCGGGGGGAGTGTGCTTCACTGTAGGCACACTGATTGGGATGGCTGTTCTGTGCACAGCCATCCCCAGCAGTGTGCCCAAGCTGACAGGGAGGAAGACTGTAAACAAAACAGTCTTCCTCCCTGTCCGAGATGCTCATTAATCACCAGGCGCCGGCGGGTAATTACCAGCTGGGATCCGGTGAGTGACGGCCGCGAATGGTGGCGTGGGTAGGGCGTGTGCGCTGTTCGCACGTACCCCCACCCGGAAATGCACAATCACGTATATATACGTGATTTTGTGCACCCGTTCCACCCTGTAGCAGTGTTTCTGGTATAGGGCAGTCGGGAAACAGTTAAATTCATATTCATTGTGCTTTTTCAACATCCTTTTTATAGAGGTTCAAGCATTATTCAAACCAGGAGTGCTGTAAAAATTTCAAAGTGCAGATTTGTAAAAAATGCATAAAATATGTTTTTTTGCTTTTACTATTCTTAATTTATTGAGACTGTTTTAAATGGACATTTCAGTATATTTACTGGCCTCGTTCACACAGAGCAAACTAAAACATACTCCCATGGAGGGCTATTTTTACCTACACAAAGATGCAAGGATTCTCCGTGCATCCCTGTGTGTAGGCAATCCCATTGTTGCTAGTTTGGATGCAGCGGCTGCAAGGACACAGACTCTGCTCCCAATCTGACACCTGTGCAGGTGCACGGCCCTGAACACAGACCGTATGTTCAGCACCATGCACCCACGTGGAGGACAGATAGGGAGCATTGCCTGTGTTCGTGCAATTCGTGTTCACTGGACACCAGTAGTACTGAAATAGTAAAACTCCACAGAGGGTGCAGCGCTACGTCACCAACAGTGGAACTGAATGTGCAAACCAAATAATCTATAAAAACAGTTCAGCATTAACAGTAGTGCATAGTCCAAAACAGTAAAGAGCTCAGTTCTTGAATTATTCCCAAAATCCATGACTTGTCAAAATTCATCCAGTGGACGGAAACATAAATACACACTCGTGCTACAAAATAATTAAATACATAAATGGACCTAGCTGCTGCCACAAAGAGCCAAAGCACTCTGAAAACTGCAATAGTAAAAACCCCACAGGATGTGCAATGCTGTGTCACCAGCAGACTGAACGTGCAAACCAAACAATGTATAAAAACAGGCAAACAATAATAGTGTATAAAAGTATAATAAAGTAAAGTGCTCAGTGCTTATGTTACTCCCAAATGCAAAATCCATTCATCCAATGGAGTGATGGTGTTCACAGACGTGCTGCCTAGGCACACTGCAGGTGCCCCCCAACTTCTCCCACATTCACCAGACACTATTGACTCCTTGTTTTGTCAATTGAGTCAAATCAAGCTTTTATAACAACAAGGGATCTGCACTGTTTCATATATGCCGCATATACATTAAAACGATCAATGCCAAGGAGAACTTGCCATATTGAATTATTGTTTTTTGAATAGAAATAATAAAAGCCAATGTACGTATAGATTGCCTGTATCAGGAAGTGTGCATTCCACAGTGTTCATGCCTAGGCCAAAATGATGTCATTAGTCTGCTGCATGCAGGAGGACGTCACAAAGTGAGAGGATGCAGCAGGTACTGACCTGTGTCAAACTGTTGTTTTTCCAGTGCTGCCCCCACAAATGTGCTTTTGCCCACTACATGGCACTGCTCTTCCGAGTCAGGAGCTGCTCAGCTCATTTCCTGTGAGCCCAAAGTGTCATGGGGGGGGGCTTGTCATCACAGCGCTCTGAGCACATGGTACTGCTGTACAGGTCAGTGCATCGCTGTTCAACTCTTCTGGGAAGGCTGTCCACAAGGTTTAGGAGGGTGTCTATGGGAAGGTTTGACCATTCTTCCAGAAGCACATTTGTGAGGTCAGGCATTGATGTCGGACGAGAAGGCCTGGCTCACAGTCTCTGCTCTAATTCATCCCGAAGGTGTTCTGTCGGGTTGAGGTCAGGACTCTGTGCAGGCCAGTCAAGTTTCTCCACCCAAACTCGCTTTTCTATGTCTTTATGGACCTTTCTTTGTGCACTGGTGCGCAGTCATGTTGGAACAGAAAGGGGCCATCCCCAAACTCTTCCCACAAAGGAGCGTGAAGTTGTCCAAAATGTCTTGGTATGCTGATGCCTTAAGAGTTCCCTTCACTGGTACTAAGGGGCCAAGCCCAACCCCTGAAAAACAACCCCACACCATAATCGCCCCTCCACCAAACTTTACACTTGGCACAATGCAGTAAGGCAAGTACCATTCTCCCAGCAACCGCCAAACCCAGACATGTCCATTGAATTGCCAGACAGAGAAGAGTGATTCATCACTCCAGATAACACGTCTCCACTGCTCTAGAGTCCAGTGGCGGCATGCTTTACACCACTGCATCCGCCACTTTGCATTGCACTTGGTGATGTAAGGCTTGGATGCAGCTGCTCAGTCATGGAAACCCATTCCATGAAGCTTTCTATGCACTGTTGTGCTAATCTGAAGGCCACACGAAGTTTGGAGGTCTTTAGCTATTGACTCTGCAGACAGTTGGCGACTTCTGTGCACTTCAGCATGTGCTGACTCCGCTCTGCCATTTTACATGGCCTACCACTTCATGGCTGAATTGCTGTTGTTCCCAGTTTCTTCCACTTTGTTATAACACCACTAAGAGTTGACTGTGGAATATTTAGTAGCAAGGAAATGTCACGAATGGACTTATTGCACAGGAGGCAACCTATCACGGGACCACGCTTGGATTCTCTGAGCTCCTGAGAGCGACCCATTCTTTCACAAATGTTTGTAGAAACAGTCTGCATGCCTAGCTGCTTGTTTTTCTACACCTGTGGCCATGAGGTGATTGGAACACCTGAATCCAATGATTCGGAGGGGTGTCCCAATACTTTTGGCAATATAGTATATGGGTTTAAAAATAAATAAATAAATATTTAGAGTACAGGAGGAGGTTGGACTTTAAACTCTCTTTTCTCCAAATTTCTTCTTTTTGTTTCCAGAATATAGTCAGTGTCAAGGCCTTGTCATAGCACTGTGTTCAGTTTACTTAGTATACATTGTAAAACTGTGTTTAACTCGCAGTCAGATATAGTTATGGGAAAGTTCTCATAACTTGTCAAAGTTCAAGAAGCCTGTTACTCCATTGTACAAGTTTATTGCAGTAATATATATGCTTCCCAAACCTACCCTGTGAAAGTGATGGTTTTTATACAGATGATTGCCAGCAAGCTTGAAACCGTTCTGTCTACTTTTAAGAAATGATTATTAAAGTGACTCTGTCAATGTCTAGAAAAAAAAAAGTGCATGTAAACGCTAACAATAAATTTCGTGCATTAAAGAGGATCGTCAGTACCTCGTGACTTTCCCAGCTTCCCTCCGACCCGACCATGTTTAAAGATCCAGCACGTGCAAAGACGCGCTGAAAGATGCTGCCGGGCCTTCGGAGCGTCCACATCCCTGAGATCTGGGACCTCAGAACTCCATCTTCATGCATGTGCAGGAAAACTCCTGCATGTGCGCAGACATGCTGAAGGACTCCAGCAGTTCCTGAAACCCTGTGGTACACCTGCGCATGTGCATAAGCCATTTTTGGCAGGGGAGCGCAGCGCCATTCTCGCCTAGATATGAAGGATGGCAATGCTGCGTTGTAGCACTAAATGTCAAAAACACTTTTTATAATCTAATTGTGGAAGAGAGGGGGGAGGAACAAGACGCTTTAATTCTATTGGTCAGTTAAATATACCACTGAAAGCGTTTTGTTGTATCTGGTCAACTACAATATTGGTTGATCCTGCCAGAAATCTTGAGAGCTGATAACATCCTATACACTTTGTCTGTGCAGACTGTTATTAGCTTGCATTGTTCCATTTCTTTCTGTGGACTGCAGACCCCCCCCCCCCTTACATGTTGGAGAAGATTAGAGGAGGAGTTCTGTAGTCCTAGCACACTCTTTGCTTAAGGTTGACAGTATGCTCTGCCTCAGATATAGTATAGTGAATGACCATTGCCCCCCTTGGATAGTATATTTCTCAGGATCACCAGGTGAAAATAATGGAAAAATAGTCTGAACAAAAGAAAACTAATGCAGCCACTGCATCAAAGGGATGGTAAATTGCTAAATATTAAAGTATAGCTCTGTCCAAAACGTTTTTTTAGCTTTGGACAGAGTGGAAAGGATTAGAACCCTCCTGTCAGAATGTCAGTTTTTATTGCTGTTTGTGTTCCGTTAAGGATTCTCTTTCCCCATTTTTCCTGTTCATCATTATCTTTGAAAGTAAAAATAAAAGAAAATCCCAAATTTTGGGATGTCCCCAGAAAAGTGATAAAGGAAATCTTCCAATGGGGACACTAGTTCTATTGACCTGGAGAGCCCCAAGGAATTCCCTAAGTTTGCAGGGATTTGCGCTCACTTCCTGTTTGGCTATGGGACAGAAAGTGAAGGGAAATATCTGCAATGGGGCACAGATGATGAAAATAAAATCTGACGGGTTATATCCCTCTAACCCTCTCTTGCTCTATCCAAAATTTAAAAAAAGTTTTTCCTTTTAGTTCTACTTTAAATCTTTTTTTTTTTTTCGGTGTTAGATGCAATATAATACTGAGCTGTCGCTCCATCCTCGCTCTCTTGAAGAGCTACATACCACACCTCATTTCAATAGAAAGCTCTTTTTTTAGTGAATAATTCACAAATTAATGTAAAGCCTGCAAAAAAAGAAAAATGGCAAAATGTGGTTACTAGAAACACTTAGGTTTCCATTAAATGAAAAATATATATATATTTTTTAATTTACAATCTAAGGGATGTCATCTATATGCATATCATGTATTTTAAAGTGTGTGTGTATATTTTTATATATATATATATATATATATGCACACACACAATAGCCTCTGTATTAGGTACATCTGTTAAATTGCTTGGTAACACAAATTGCTAATCAGCCAATCACATTGCAGCAACTCAATTAATTTAGGCATGTAGACGTGTTGAAGACAACTTGCTAAAGTTCAAACCGACCATCAGAAAGGGTATATAAGTGACTTTGAATGTGGCATGGTTGTTGGTGCCAGACAGGCTGGTCTGATTATTTCAAAAACTGCTGAGCTGCTGGGATTTTCACACACAACCATCTCTAGGGTTTACAGAGAATGGCCTGAAAAAGAGAAAATATCCAAGTGAGCAGCAGCTGTGTCGATGAAAATGTCTTGTTGATGTCAAAGGAGAATGGGTAGACTGGTTAGAGATGATAGGAAACAGTACCTCAAAAAAAACATTTGTTACAACCAAGATATACAGAATACCATCTCTGAAAGCACAACATGTCAAACCTTGAAGCAGATGGACTACAGCAGCAGAAGACCACACCGGGTGCCATTCCTGTCAGCTAAGAACAGGAAACTGAGGCTACAATTCACACAGGTTGACCAAAATTGGACAATAGAAGATTGTAAAAACATTGCCTGGTCTGATGGGTCTCAATTTCAGCTGCGACATTCAGATGGTAGGGTCAGAATTTGCTGTAAACAACATGAAAGCATGGATCCATCCTGCCTTGTATCAACATTTCAGGCTATTGGTGATGGTGGTGGTATTGGTGGTGTACTAGTGGGGGGGGATAATTTCTTGGCACGCTTTGGGCCCCTTTGTACCAATTGAGTATCGTTTAAACGCCACAGTCTACCTGAGTATTGTTGCTGACCATGTCCATCCCTTTATGACTACAGTGTACCCATCTGATGGCTACTTCCAGCAGGATAATGCACCATGTCACAAAGCTCAAATCATCTCAAACTGATTTCTTGAACATGACAGTGAGTTCACTGTATTCCAAAGGATTCCACGGTCACCAGATCTCCATCCAATAGAGCACATTTGGCATGTGGTGGAATGGGAGATTTGCATCATGGATGTGTAGCCAAAAAATCTGCAGCAACTTCGTGATGGTATCATGTCACTATGGACCAAAATCTCTGAGGAATGTTTCCAACATCTTGTTGAATCTATGCCATAAAGAATTAAGGCAGTTCTGAAGGCAAAAGGGGGGTGTCCAACCTTGTACTCGAAAGGTTTACTTTGCTCAATATTTTTTGAAGCACCTTTAGCACCATTTACAGCCTCAAGTCGTTTTGAGTATTATGCTCCAAGCTTAGCACACCTATTTTTGGGCAATTTCTCCCATTCTTCTTTGCAGTACCTTTCGAGCTCCATCAGGTTGGATGGGGAGCATCGGTGTACAGCCATTTTCAGATCTCTCCAGAGATGCTCAAATGGGTTCAAGTCTGGTCTCTGGCTGGACCACTCCAGGACATTCACAGAGTTGGCCCGTAGCTTTGTTATGTGGGCTGTGTGCTTAGGGTCGTTGTCCTGTTGAAAGGCGAACCGTCGCCTCAGTCTAAGGTCCAGGGCTCTCTGAAACAGGTTTTAATCAAGGATGTCATTGCTGCATTCATCCTTCCTTCGATCCTGACGAGTCTCCCAGTTCCTGCCACTGGAAAACATCCCCACAGCATGATGTTGCCACCACCATGCTTCACTGTAGGGATGGTACAGTCATATCAGTTCCTGCCCTCAAGGAGCTTACAATCAAATGTCCCTAACTCACATTCATACACATACTAGGGCCAATTAGGACTGGGTCCAGTGAACCTAATCTTTGGAGTGTGGAGTACTCAGAGGAATCCCACGCAGGTACAGGCAGAACATGCAAACTCCAGGCAAGTAGTGCCATTGTTTGGTTTCGAACCGATGACCCTAGTACTGAGATAAGATGGCATTAGCATACTTTTTAAACCTGTATATTGATGGTAGATGATTGCTACTTTTTAGTGATGGGATCACTTTCCTCACCTAGCCATTGTGTAGACTAGAGTTTTCTTTATTAAAATATTAAACCTGTCATACTTACCTGCTCTGTGCAATGGTTTTGCACAAAACAGCACTGATCCTCCACTTCTCAGGTCCACTGCCATTGCTCTTGGCTCCTTCCTCCTGTCTAATGCCCCCATAGAAAGACCCTATCGACACAGACGGGGTGGCTCGGCCCACTTCCTCGTCGCTGGATTTGATTTACTGGAGTGGAAGCCAATGGTTGTCATCAGTCTGCCCAGTGAAGAGGCACAGAGTCAGGATCATGGTGGGGTTCAGGCAAGTATAAAGGGGTTCGTGGGGAGTCTGTGACACAGAAGGGTTTTTGTTTTTTTTTTTTTTTTTAACCTTAATGCATAGGTTGCATTACGGTAAAAAAACCTGGAGGCTTTAGAATCACTTTAATATCTTTTAGCCAGGAGAGTTTAACTACAGAACACACACTTTAAACGTTGGTAGATCTGACTATGATTGAGTAATGTCCTGTCCTTCAAAATAAAGGAAAACATAATTCTAATAATAAATAAAAAAGGACAGGTGGTAGCTCTTAGCTTGATAGAAGTCATTGTGTGCTGGTTTCTATACAAAATAAAGGCTGCACGACTTGGGGTACATGAAAGGACTGACAATAACAGTGTTTCCCAAACATTGGTAAGTTGTGTACTGTTACCACATCCTTTGTAGTTTCAGAGGGCCACCTGTTTTGTTAAGGTACTCTGTCTGATCAACTGTACCTGAAGAGAATGTGTGAAGCAGAGGTAAAGGACTAGTAACCAGTATTACTTGTAGGCTCCCTGAAATTGGTCTTTTCCCTGTTGCTGACATACCATGACTTGTTCCACACAGTGTCTGTTCACCGAGGTAGAGGCTTTGCTTACTTATGTCAGATGTGCCCCTTAATGACTTCCAAAGAAATAACCACAAAGCATAGATCCACGGAAAGGATGAGGCAAAACCAGTGAGGTGCTCGCCTGCAAGTCCTAAGTTACAACTTCCTCTCCAGAAAGGAGAACCATAAGCTTTCACAGCAGCAACATCACCAAATCTCACTTCAAATGAGACTAGCAGTGCCTTAGATGATCTCACACTGTAGATATACAGCTGTGAGTTAAACAATGCCTAGGATTTTTATATAATTTTGCTTTAATTTCTTTCATCAGTGATTTTTTAATTTTCAGAGCTGGGGATTTGAAGAGTCAGGAGAAACACTGACTGAAGATTTACCCACATTCAGTCTAACTCCGCTCGAGTATATAAGTAATGTAAGTGGTGCTACATACTACCAATGGCCAGACTGTAATGGATTTATCACTAATTACAATAACATTGCTGTTTTAAACTTGATGAATTGAAAGGGTTGTGCGTTTCTAAACTATGTATGGATTTTTTAAAAGAGTTGTCCATGTTAAACTGATGCTTCCATTTTCAGTAAACCGTGAAAATTAAAATCCACTAGCAGATTTTCAGCTATCGGGATGGCAGTTGAGCATTGGTACTTTAGATCCCAAGTTTGCATGTCTGCTCTGGTATTTAGATAGAGAATTAAATTAGGGAGGAGGAGGGGGGGTTAAGAACACTCAAGGCTGTGTGGGGAACCTTCAACCCCCCCAAAAACAAAATTAAAGACAAGTGGGAATGGTGCCAAAAACTGGTGGGAAGATTTAATCACATAATTTTCAGTTTTAAGGGCCAAAAAGTGGTACTTGTCACAAATATACCCTATAAAAGGGGTACCCTAGTTGAGAGTAGGATCATGGCAATCCTTTAGCTCTGCCTCGAACAGTCACAATGGGGTTTATTTACTAAAGCTGGAGAGTCCAAAATCAGACTCCCTTCTGCATAGAAACCAATCAGCTTCTAACCTCAGCTTGTTCAATGAAGCTTTGGCAATGAAACCTGGAAGCTGATTGGTTTCTATGCAGAAGGGAGTCTGATTTTGGACTCTCCAGCTTTAGTAAATAAACCCCAATGGGTCTCCCATTCAAGTAGTAACCAATTCCAAATCTACTTAGTCTAAGATGAAACAAAATTACACTGGCAAGGCTGCAGTTCAGGTGTATGTAAACCCTAATAATGAGCTTCTCAGTTCACTTTTGTTCTGTTAAATATGCCACCATAAGTGTTTTATTACATCTCGCAATAATTGCAAAGAAATGCCAGTAGATCCTGCCAATAAATAACCTTGTCATAACCTTCTGTGTGTTTTGCCATTGCATCAGTTAGCATTGTTCACAGTTCTCTCTGTGTACTTCAGAACACCTCCCCTATGTTATATAAAACTGGAGAGAAGGGGGTGTTTTATAGTCCCAACACACTTTCTGTCTTAGGGTGAGAATGCTGCCCCGCCATTGATACTGTACTTTTAGAGTGGAACTACACTGTATACTTTAAAGGGAAAACTGGAAGAGCAGATGCAAAGTTAAGTGCTGTAGAACATATTTATTGAAGGTAGACCATAATCACATGTATATATTTATTTATAACATTAAATGTGCATTTTTTTTAAAGGAACAATTTAACTGAATTCTACAGTCAAATCCTTTTCTCTGCTTTATTAGAATACTTCTAGTCACTTTCATGCCTTATGATTTTAGATTGGTCAGTACCTTATGTCTCTCCCCCTGCATCTGGAGCCATTTGTAACCCCAGAAGACTCAGCATTGGAGCTAGCATTGCATGCTGGAAAGCTGCCCTACCCTCCAGAGCAAGGTGAGTTATACATGCGGGAGAACAGCACCACCAAAATCTTTCTGTAGATCGGTCCCACAGCTTTTTGGCAAATACGTGTGGATATCTAAAAAACTAAAATGAAAATCTGACATCAGCATGATGATGATCATATGCTTACATTATTTTCACTGACAAGTCATGCCATTTTGATTGCTAAATGGATTTTCCCTTTGACCTTTTTGATGGAACAATGTTTAAAATGGTTGTAAACTTTTTTTTTTTCCCCTCTCTCTCTTCTGTACTCTTCCTCCCTCCTCTTTCCCCTTTCTGCCCTCTATTCTTTATTTTCCCGTCTTTCTTTACTTTTTTGGCAACATCTCATTATCTCCTTATACTCCCTTATCTCTGAATGTATGACCTCTTTCCTCTATATAAACATTCACCTCGGTCACTAGTATTTTCTGGATTGATGCCCTTACCTACGCCTAACCGAAGCCATAAGCATCAGTCTATCATATGGCATTTGATAATTTGCTACATGTGTAGTAATATATAGACCTCATAGCCCCATTTCCTTGATGCCATGAAAGACAGATAATTCCTCTGGACTTCTTGACTCGAGGTTATCATCTTGTGTAATATTCTGATTCTGTATAGCGTTGTGGATTTCTCACATGTTTACCGCTTTACACCTATTCTGTAATGCCTTTTGAGAAATGTACACCAATTCTTATTGTTGCTATGATTCTCTCTTTCAATAAAATGTTACTGGAAAAAAAAATGGTTGTAAACCCTAATATATACCCAGTTAAGTGACTGTCCTCAGGTGATGCACAAATCCTCCTACATAAGTTGTACCTGTTTACCTGCAGCCCTTTCTTCTCTACAACTGTTTAAAGTACAGAAATTATATAGCTTGTCTGAATTTTCAGAAAGAAGGGGCAGGGAGCTGAAGTTACACTCTGCAGTGCTCATTGAGGAGAGCTGATTGAAGGGAAGGGACACACCCCTTTTCACACAGCATACAGGAATAGTGCTGAGGCTGTCAATCACAAGCTGTATGCAGGAGCTCTCTCCCCTGTCACCTTTTATGTCTTGGTGTCTCGAAGACTTGTCAGAAATTACTCATTCAGATTTTAAAAGGAGACAGCAGAGAGATACAGTGTGACACTTAGTACTCTGGATTGAGACAAGTACACACTATAGAGGGATGTGCTTTGTTAATATTTTATGTTTGAGGTTTATAACCACTTTAAGCTTAGATCTTAGTGGAACTAAGCTGGTTCTAGCTATGAAACTGCAGATTTATACCTGCACCTGTTTATTTTCTATGTGCATCTCTAGTAGTTTGAGGGAAAAACTGTACGCTATCTACACATGTAAGGATTTTAGTTTATGTTCAGTAGATTTTAGGATGAAGCAATCAAGTATTCTGGATGCTCTGCCGCATATTCTGTGCCAGTTTGTCTAGCCACAGGTGCTGGTTCACCAAGCAGTCCATCCTGATTTCAAATTAAAGGGGTTGTAAACCTTTAAAAAAAAAAAAAGAAAACTTTCTCCCTGCAAGGTCAAGGCATAATGTGCTAGTATACATCACAAACTAGCACATTGTGAAAGACTAACCTTGAAACGAAGCCCTCCAGTGGCACGCAATGACGTCACTCCCACGGTGACAGCACACATGCACCGGTGACATCACTGGCTGCCAACCAAGTGAATATCTCCTGAAAGGTACACGTTTAGGAAATAGTAATTTAGCCTACAGTTCAGTTTTATTATACCTGTAGGCAAAAATCTAATTCAAGAGTCTACTACTGATTTTAAAGGATAAGTTCACCTTTTGGCCAAAAATAATAAATGCACATTTTTTGCAGATAAAAATATGCGTTTATTATTTGTTGAAGGAGCCTGTAAAGCATTGCACCAGCGGTCAGCAGATCAGATCGCTGGTGCCATTCTGATCGCTGGTGCCATGCAGGTCTTCTGCAAACCTATCAGTATATCCTTTTGCCTATACGGGATGTACAAGCAAGGAGATATACTGACAGGAAGAATCACTGAACTACCATGGCACTCCACAGCGCTGTGGCAGTTCATTGAGTACTACAAGCCGACAGCTACTAAGGCTGTCGGGACTTGTAGTTCATTCATTCAAAGAACACTGAATGAATGAGACAGCCGTGTGGGTGAAGCCCCACACGGCCATGCTGTTTTTAAAAAGTGACAGCTAGCACGGGGAACTTCTCCCCATACTGCTGTTACGGAGGCTGCAGCATTGGGAAGATGTTACATGTTCCTCTCTAAAAATAGGTGGAACATGTTCCTGAAGGTGAACTTCCCAAAAGTGATCTTTATCTGCCAATCTTGTAGAGAAGGACAAACTGCACTCCAAGATAACAGCCAATAAAGATATGTATTCATCTCTCTGGTGCAAATGGCAAGATCATCTGAACCTTTGCCTACTAATGTGTTTAACTCGGCAATGAGCTTAATTGTAGACAATGAAATGATTTGCTGAATGAAACGCATTAGGGAGCAGAGGTTCAGGTGATTTTCCCATTTGCACCAGGCGAATTAATAACTATTTTTGTCGACTTGCATCTTGGTGTGCGGTTTTGCCTTTCTCTGCAGTTTTTGTAAATATTAAGATGAGCCACTCCAATGTAATTGCTGAAACACTGCTAAAATTGTGTGATGCTCTCCCTAGACTGTAACCGTATGATCAGCCCAGATAAAAGAAACCATGAGAACCTTTAGAAAATTATGAGAGAGTAAAGATCAATGGTAACCCTCCCAGTGCAGAGAACCCAAGAACATTGCTGATAATTGAAACTCGCGCTCTGTGGAGATATGCTGACGAAATCCATAGCCAAATATGATCACTATTGCAGATTGGTTGTCTTCTACACCAGAATCACCAGAACAGAGAGCTTAAAGTGCCATTTATGGGGCAGGAGCATACAAAACATTTTGGCAAGTCAGTGTAAATCAGGATTTGTAAAGCTGACCATAGGCTGAGCGATTTTCTTTCTTTCTTTCTTTCTCTCTTTCTTTCTCTCTTTCTTTCTCTCTTTCTTTCTCTCTTTCTTTCTCTCTTTCTTTCTCTCTTTCTTTCTCTCTTTCTTTCTCTCTTTCTTTCTCTCTTTCCTTCTTTCTTTCTTTCTTTCTTTCTCTCTCTCTCTCTTTCTTTCTTTCTTTTTTCTTTCTTTCTTTTTCTTTCTCTTTCTTTCTTTTTCTTTCTCTTTCTTTTTTTTCTCTTTTTCTCTTTCTTTCTTTTCTTTCTCTTTCTTTTCTTTCTCTTTCTTTCTTTCTTTCTTTCTTTCTTTCTTTCTCTTTCTTTCTCTTTCTTTCTTTCTCTTTCTTTCTTTCTTTCTTTTTCTTTCTTTTTCTTTCTTTCCTTTTCTTTCTTTTTCTTTCTTTCCTTCTTTCCCTCTTTCTCTCTTTCTCTCTTTCTTTCATAGATGGAGCGCTCTTTTTCTTTCCTTTTCTTTTCTTTCTTTTCTCTTAATTCCCCCATCACGCAGTGGGTGTTGATGGGAAAATCTCCCTGTGGAGCCATTGTGTTCTCCATGCAAGGGAGCACAGTGATTCCTGCTAGCGGCTATAATAGTCGCTAGCAATAATTGCATGTAAAATCCAACAGGCTGTTTGTACCCAAATTGATAGATCAATCAACTTTGGGTACATTCAGCCTGCTCATACATGGTTTGAATCTCGGCCACTCCCTGCTGAACCAGCCGAGATTCAAACCGTCTATGGCTGGTTTAAGGCTTAAGTTGGGCTTAACAGTTAGGTTAAAGTAAACCTAAAGGCAAAACTTTTTTTGTTTTTTTTTCTAGTTTTGGAGTGGAGATGGATTAGAACATCTGACATTTTTTATTGCTGTCTGTGCCCCTGTTAGGGAGATTCACACTCTCTATTTGTCCTGTTTTCCATTATCATTGAAAGTAAAAGAAAATCACAAATTTTGGGTTGTCCCCAGAACAGGGGGGAAATCTAGGGGGACACTAGTTCTGGGGGTCCAATGGGACCAATCTTCCAATGGGGACACTAGTTCTGGGGGTCCCCAAGGAATTCTCTTAATTTGCAGGGATTTCCTGTCCCTACCTGTTTGGCTATGGGATTGGAAGTGAAGGAAAATCTCAATTATGGGACACAGATGGCAAAATAAATGCAGGGGTCCATCTCTTACTCTATCTAAAATAAATGAAAACAAAGTTTTACCTTTAGTTCTACTTTAAAGGATAACTTTTCATGAATGAGTCCCTACTACTCCCTCTCCCCATCCCATAGATACCTTTTCTGCTTTCCTCACATAACCTCTCTCACCCTCTGCAAGCTACCCATCTCAGGTGGCTCTAGTCTTCTTCACTGAGTACTGTACATGCTTGACAGCTACTTCATACGACCTATTGGAGAAGCCAACTCCTTGCAGTTTTGTAAATACAGTTTTTTCATTAGGTCCAATGGAGAAGACGTTGTGCATTTGCAGTACACCATGACCTGCCTGCTCAGTGCAGTGCATCTAGTGAAGTAGGTTACCAACTTGTGGTAAGAAGAAATGGGTATCTATGGGATGGCATATGCATACTTACAGTGATCCAAGCTGAACCAATGCAACTATGCAAAAAAAGCCATACCAGCTTTAAAGGTTAATTAATAGGAAGGAGGTGAAGTGCTGAGGGTTTATTTGAGAAAGGGAATATTAAAGTGGTTTTACACCGCAGACATGAAATATGGACAAAGCACAACCTTCTACAGTGTGTACTTATCTCTATCCAAAGCACTTAGTGTCATTTCTGTCTGCTGTCCTGTGCTTCTGTTCTCTGCATGAGTCACTTCTGACAAGTTTTCCTGAAAGCAAGAGAAAAAAGGTGACAGGTGAGAGACCTCCAGCAGATTGACAGCCTCAGGTCTGTTTCTATGGGCTATGTGAAGGGGGGTGATGGGGGTCCCTCCCCTCCACTCTTCTCCACTCCAATCAGCTTTCCTCATTGAGCTCTGCAGAATATAATTTCAGCTCTCCGCCCCCTTTTTGTCTGACAGCTCAGATAAGCTTGATACATTCTTCACTTTGAACTGATGTAGAGAAGAGAAGACTGCAGATAAACAGGTAAAGCCTATGTAGGAGGATTTCTTTAATCTCTGTGTATCCCCTGAGGCCAGTCACTTTACTGGGTACATGTTAGACCTTATTCACACTTGTGCAACTTGTCATGCAACTTTGGACATCAAAGTCACATGACAAGTCATACCCTATGTTTCCTAAGATAAGCATTCATATATTTGCGACTTAAAGTTGCAGTGACTTCAAAGTAGTACATGTACTACTTTCATCCAACTTTCATGCAATTTGATGGTCCTTGACTTCAATGCTGACCCTCAAAAGTTGCATGAAAGTTGTACCTGAATGTTTTACATGCAGCAGTAGTGGAACTTTGCAGTGGGAAATCCAAGTCGCACCCATCCAAAGTTGCATCAAAACTCTGGATCCACAACATATAATCACGCTGCTCATAGGTGAGTCGGCATCAGTGGCATGATCTCCAAGTAGGGGGTGCTTGCCCAGTCACAATGATAGGAAGAGTAAAAAGTATGGATAGCTGCACTTCCATTCGAGATAGGACACTATCAAAGGAAAAGTACCAATAAAAACATATGTCTGGTACAACTAGCTCAGGGGTGGGCAACTGTGGCCCTCCAGCTGCTGTTAAACTACATGTCCCATGAAGCACTTCAAGACTGACAGTTAAATCATGACTCCCAGAGGCATAAGAATGGTGGGACTTGTAGTTCCGCAACAGTTGAAGGGCCACAGTTGCCCACCCCTGAACTAGCTCATAGACAACTCTCAGTTAACTGTCTCATGCTTCTATATAATCAAAATTTTATATTTACTGATACTTTTTCTTTTGTTTTATAACATTGTGTTTGGTTTTGTTGTTTGAACATGCTTTATGTGTATTTATTATAGTATCTGGCTTCGCAATGAACACATGAGGCGGAACTGGCCAACCAATCACATACACCTGGGTGGTCTCATCGTGTATATGGGTTGGGTGGCTGGTTTGACAGTTTGGTTTTGACAAAGCACAGTTTGTGTGAAACACGCTAGCCCTCTTTCCCCTGCTTGTACATCTGTATGCTCTATTGATTTTAACAATGAAGGCTTTTTTGGATCTCGATTGGGAGTGCAGCTATCTTGACTTTTTTCTCTTCTGAAAGTTGCACTCCAAAGTCGAGCAACTTGGGAGACCTACAAGTGTGAATGGAGCCTAAGGGTTTACAACCACTTTAAGTGTTAAGGAAAGATAAAGCTTTGGGTCAGAGCAAACGTGATGGTCCTTTTTGGAAAAACCCCATTCCAAAAGCTATTGGCTTGTCAGTGCCAAAAACAATACACCGGAATCTTTATAACTTTAAAGTAGCCGTTATAAACCTCTTAACACTTTTTAAAAAAAAACTGGAGTTTTTCTTTGATGACTTTCATCTGCCAAGTTGTTTTAGAATGTTAAACACACAGGCTGCATATTGCATACACCCAGAAAACAGGCACATCCTAATCAAATATTAATTCTTCTCAGGCTAACCTAATGCACTGTCTGCTGATTTATTATCCTTACATTTCCTCTCCAAAAATATTTTAGTTATAGTGATTGCAGTGATAGGAGATAAGTCTTTTGTCTTGGGAGAAATATGGGTGTTTAAATTGTTGGCTAGGAACACTAGGTGCTTGGTTGTTAAATGGAATCTATAGTTTTTCTGACTCAAAAAGCTGGAGCACATATGCAGTCAAAGTGAAAATAGAATTCCTCCTTTGTATGGTGTTACAGTTCAGTGAATGCAAATAATAAAATTTTAAATCAGGATTACAACCGACATGTTTAGAAGGAGTGGCCATCGCAGCCTACCTATATCCTGAACGCTGGTTTCCATTGAAGAGAATGTATATTTAATTCACTTTTCTATAACACTCATTATTTTCCATATTAATTGTCGTCCTAAGTAAGAGTGAATTAGAGCTGAATATAGAATCAATGAATATAATGTCACATGGCTGAAAATTTCAGTTGGTATGACCAATAGCACATGTGTTTTAGCTTAATAAATTAACAAAGAATTTCGGGTATGGATATTTTCACGTAGTTACTTTGATCCAGGTTGTACCAAGGTAATTATCCATATACTATACCTGTGTGATTCCTCTTGAAGCTCGTGCTGTGTGACTGCCCTGCTGCATTATAAATACAGGAGGTTGGCTGCTTGGCACGGGAGCCAATCAGAGAATGCTTTGCATTTCTCTGATTGGACGAGGTGAAGAGCATGATGTAATCACCTCACCTCTCCACCTTTATCGAATCAGAAAATGCTTTGCATTCATTGAGGTAGCAGCCAACATTATTATTATTATTATACAGTATTTATAAAGCGCCAATAGTTCGCTCAGCGCTGTACATTACAAAGGGGGACAGAACATGTGACAGAACAATACCAATACAATGCAAAACATGAGGGGATTGAGGGCCCTGCTCTTTCGAGCTTACAATCTAGGAGGGAGGGGATAGTGGTACAGGAGGAGATAGCTGTAGGGGATGGAGTGGTAGGAAGAGCGGAGGAGGTTGGCAAGTTAGCAGGGGGTGGAGTAGGCTTCCCTGAAGGGTGCGCCTAAAGGAGAGGAGAGTAGGTGATAATCTGATGGGTTGGGGCAGGGAGTTCCAGAGGATGGGTGACACCCTGGAGAAGTCCTGGAGGCGGGCATGGGAGGAGGAGACCAGGGAACTAGAGAAAAGGAGGTCTTGTGAGGAGCGGAGTGTGCTTGCTGGGAGGTACTTGGATATTAGGTCAGTGATGTAGTTCGGGGCAGTATGGTGGACAGCTTTGTACGTCAGTGTTAGGATTTTGAATTTGATCCGTTGCGCAATCAGACATCCTATGTTCACAATGCAGCAGGGCAGCTGCTTGGCACAGGACCTAGAAACTAGTGGGAATCACTGTAGTAGCAATGTCTACTACAATGATTTCCAGCTCCTAGAGGGATCACATGGGTATGTTATATCCAAGCTCAACCAATGTAAATATATCCATATCAATAAAGGTAAAACTTTTTTTTTTTTAAGTTGTAGATAGAGTAGAGAGGGAATAGAACATCTATTAGGTTATCAATGATGTCTGTGTCCACATTTCACCCACTCTTTGTCCTGTTTACCATGATCATTAAAAGTGAAAGTAAAAGAAAATGTCAAATTTTGTGTTGTCCACAGAAAAGTAACAGAGGGGAAATTTTCCAATGGGAACACAAGTTCTGGTGACCTTAAGGGGGGGGTCCCTTAATTTGCATGGATTTCCTCTCAATTCCTGTTTGGCTATGGGATAAGAAGTGAAGGGAAATCTCCCCAATGAGACACAGATGGCAACAAAAAAACTGACAGAGGTTCTAACCCCTACTTACCCTATCCAAAATGAAAAAAAAAAAGTTTTGCCTAGTTCTACTTTAATACAAAAAAATGACGGTAACAATTGTGTTTTAAGAACTAATTTCTAAATCACTGTAGCACAGCGCAGTAATTTTGCCCAGCTACTTGCCTAATTTCAATGTCTGACCTTGAGATAGCCAAGAAAAGTAGATCTCCATGCATGAAATATGGGAAAATTACCTTAGTAAGCAAGTAAAAATGTGCAAGTAGTGTCAAAATATTGCTGTCAGGTAAACATGACAAAAATATCTCTACATCCAATGAATAAACATATGATTGCCTGCATATACATGCATACAATTACGAAGCATGGAAAGAACACTATAGTTTCTTTTTAACACGTCTTGATGAAATTATTAACCTAAAATGTATGTAAATCTGAAAAACAATGCTACCTTTACAACGCCATTTGTTTGTGTGTTTCAGGAGAAGAGACGCCAGAACTAGACAACATGGCTGATTATTGGCTGGGATCTCTGGCGAGAGCTACAATGCAGACTTATTGTGACGTCATCCTGCAGATCCCAACCCTCACACCACACTCCAGCAAACAGTTGGCAACTGATATAGGTGAGCCGGCACAAATCTCTGTGTCCTATTGAACTAACAGAGAATATTCATACCTGAATGAGTCAGTGGTGTGACCCAGAGCTTAATAATAACCTTGTGTTACAGAACAAAAAGGCTGAGAGTTCTGTGTAGTACATATGCAAACTTAGGTTTGTATAGCTTTTCCCATGACACTGCATTTTTTAACACCCAGGGTTTATTTTTGAGTGTGGTACATGGACATTGGAGGAACTCGGAATACCTTATGAAGCTATTAGTCAGGATAAGAAGTCTAACTAGAAAAGCAAGCATAAAATATGCCATTTCCTTATAAAATATATTACACGTAAGGCTGATTCATACTGTAACATTCAGCAAATCATGTTGGGGGCAGTAGTGTCAGGAAAACACAGACAAGATAGGACAAGACCTTTTATGGGGCCTGCTTGGATCTAGAACAGAAAAAAGAAGACTTTCATAGCTATTAGGAACTAAAGGGTGTAGCATGAAGGTAAATTCCCTTTCTCATTTGTTGAGAGACGGGAAGTCCTAAACCCTCAGTTTTACTGCTGCCCAAAAACTGTAGGCCAGCCTAGGATGACTCCTTCCACTGCCAGCATGCCTCAGTTTTTTGGTAGTATCCTAGTATGATGGATGCAGTAGTGTTTTCTGAGAAATCAGCCAGAAAGTCTGATTCTAAGTTACTGAAATCCTTCGCTGATGAGCTTACCCCTGAGAAGTCGCAACCTATTGCTATTACTGCACAATAAAAGGAGATCGTGATGATACCATGCTGATGCTAGGTGACACTTCCTCCTCCCCGCAGGAAGCCATGAGGGTTATCACCACATTTGGCATTTACTCTGGTTGGATTATAAACTGATCAAAATCTTCCTTACTGCCTCTAGACAAGCCCCTGGACCCACAAACGACGCTATCTCTCCAGGACATACCTGTCTCCTCCCACCTTTATGTATTTAGGCATTAAGGTTTCCCCACGCCCTCTTGATTACCTTCATCTTAATTTAACTCCTCTTCTTAACAGATTTAAGGACCGGATTAAGATATGGGGTGGACTTAAACTGTCACTGGTAGGTCGGATCAATCTTATTAAAATGATCCTTATGCCACAATTATTATACGTTCTTCATAATTCCCCTGTTGTTATCCCACTGAAATTGTTCCGCATTACTAAGTCGATTTTCCGATCCCTTTTATGGCAATCAAAACCTCCTAGAGTTAAATTAGAGCAACAGCAGAGGCCAAAGGATGCTGGTGGTTTGGCCTTGCCTAACCCCTGGCTCTATTACCTAGAATCACAATTACAGCATATTGCTCGGGTCATACGTCCAGCAGCTGACCTTGCCTTGAATCTTCGAGATCCCGTCACCAAGCTCTTGCAGGTCTCTGTGGGTATGGAAGTGGCTGAAGGTCTTGAAGCCTCATTTTTTAGTAAATCTAATAAACTTTTCCCAACCCACGCCCTTATGCAAAAAGTATGGTACAAAGTTAGAACGATGCAGCAGGTTATGGGATTTACCAGCTTTAGCACCATCTGGGATAATACACAGTACCCAGAACTAGTTCTATTGCAGTACGGCCCCAAATGGAAACACTATGGTGTTACACATCTAGCCCATATTTTTCACAATGGTAGTTGCGCCCTTTTCCAGAACACCAGTCGCAATTCCAACTCCCCTCCTCAATCCTAACAAGGTACTGATATCAGGGCTCTATCCCCCACACCTATTTTAAATTTTTTGCAAGATGTAACCTCGTATTAAGGGTTCATCTCCCAAACCTACACTATGCTGCTGAATATTTTTCTTAAAGATTACCCATTTACTGTAGTCTCTCAATGGGAGCAGGATGTTGGACAGTTGGATGGGGAACAATGGGAAGAGGCTTTACTGGCGTTTCAGAAATCCTCTCTTAACGTAGCACAACGCCTCTCGCAGCTATATCTACTTCTAAGAGTTCATTTTACTCCTGTTAGACTGTTCCGTATGGGGGTGCGGGACGATCCCATGTGTACTAGGTGCTGCAGGGAGCATGGAGATTTAATACATATGCTATGGAGATGCTCAAAACGACATTGCTTTTGGACAGAGGTTTTGGCCACCATCCAAAGGGTTTTACAGGTGCAGATATCGGAAGATCCCAAATATTGTAGCGCTGTAACATGGTCTGGTCAGGAAGGGGAATAAATCCTCTGGAGTGCAAGTGGTTAAAGGATAATGCACTAGGATAGTGCGCTCTGTTTGTTTATTGTTACTGCAGTCCCCCAATGGACTCCAAGAATAGAATTTTACATGCAGTATAAATATCCTATTTCCTAACAATGTAACCTATTGTGTTTTATCCAGATTATTTGATTAATGTGATGGACGCACTGGGTTTACATCCCACTCGCACTTTACAGAACATCGTCACACTAATGAAAACCAAGCCTGAAGAGTACAGGCAAGCTGCAAAGGCCTTACCCAGGAAACTGTCATCCTCCATCGCAGCCATGAGAAGCATCGAGTACTGATAGAAATTCCACCTTTCACAACATACTACCCTCCGTGTCCAGGTTATCATGTTGTTCTTGGATTTTTTTTTTTCAGAAGGTTTATTTTAAAGGTGATGGACAATAGTAGTGTGCAATTTCACCTGTCTGATCAAATGATCTAAAACACTTCAATCTTCACTGTCAATAAATAATTTTTTATTTGATGCACTCTAGTGTTCATTTACGTCATTTGAAGAAAAAGCTGGGAGAAGCTCCTTCACGTTTGAGGTGCAAGAATTGTACCTGGTGGAGCAGCTCTTCAGATTATGACTAGTGAGAAGTATGCTTGGTGGAGAGGTTATTCAGTGCATAAAGCTCATTCCCCAGAACATAGCTAGCATGGAGACATGTAGGAATACACTTGGAGATCACACAATTCAATTATAGTGGGACTCCAGGAAAACTGCTAAATGCTACTGCAGTTCATCCATAGGAACTGTCGTACCTACCAGAGGATTTGTAATTCACACCCCTAGTTATCTTCCAAAGGTCTTGTATTTCACTCCCTTCTGCGCCGCCAGACAGGCCATTATTGACTGTTCTATCTTTGCAGATATTTATGTCATTGCTTATTGGGCAGTGAATCAGCAGTTCAATTATACAGATTTATTGTTAGTGAACAGAAAGTGTCAGAGGGAGCTGTAAAGCTAGTAAATACGGTTGTTACCTGCGTGGTTGTGTGGCGTGGGCGAAATTTGTGAGTCCCAAGTTTGACCAAATGTGATGACAAATCTTTTGGCAGGTGTAACAAGTCATAGATACAATATATAGATAATTATATGTGTACTGTATATATGGTGCCTCCACATACTGTATGTATTGCCTACTCTGTACTATGAGAGCAGTTTCTTTACTTTTTCTTCCATCCATCTATAGGTATTGTCCATAGCAGCCAATCAAACTGCGCTGAGCATACCCTTTGGCGCTATATAAATACTGTATAATAATAATAATCAAACTGCTATGGGCAGTTTGATACAAATGAGTTGTAAACCTGGCTGGCACTTTAGTTAACTGCCCTCGTTTTTCATTTACTACAATTATAATAGTCTGGCCTCACTGTGGCTCACATATGTAAACTGTGCCAACAGGAACATTTCTTGTTGCCTGTAACCATTGTTTCCAGCTGTCATTTCTGCAGTCCACAAGGGGAAAATAAATCAAGAAGTTGGAGGGGTATATGATATATATATATATATATATATATATATATATATATATATATATACAGTCAGGTCCATAAATATTGGGACATCGTCACAATTCTAACATTTTTGGCTCTATACACCACCACAATGGATTTGAAATGAAATGAACAAGATGTGCTTTAACTGCAGATTGTCAGCTTTAATTTGAGGGTATTTACATCCAAATCAGGTGAACGGTGTAGGAATTACAACAGTTTGCATATGTGCCTCCCACTTGTTAAGGGACCAAAAGTAATGGGACAGAATAATAATCATAAATCAAACTTTCACTTTTTAATACTTGGTTGCAAATCCTTTGCAGTCAATTACAGCCTGAAGTGTGGAACAAATAGACATCACAAGACGCTGGGTTTCATCCCTGGTGATGCTCTGCCAGGCCTCTACTGCAACTGTCTTCAGTTCCTGCTTGTTCTTGGGGCATTTTCCCTTCAGTTTTGTCTTCAGCAAGTGAAATGCATGCTCAATCGGATTCAGGTCAGGTGATTGACTTGGCCATTGCATAACATTCCACTTCTTTCCCTTAAAAAACTCTTTGGTTGCTTTTGCAGTATGCTTTGGGTCATTGTCCATCTGCACTGTGAAGCGGCGTCCAATGAGTTCTGAAGCATTTGGCTGAATATGAGCAGATAATATTCCCGAAACACTTCAGAATTCATCCTGCTGCTATTGTGAGCAGTCACATCATCAATAAATACAAGAGAACCAGTTCCATTGGCAGCCATACATGCCCACGCCATGACACTACCACTACCATGCTTCACTGATGAGGTGGTATGCTTAGGATCATGAGCAGTTCCTTTCCTTCTCCATACTCTTCTCTTCCCATCACTCTGGTACAAGTTGATCTTGGTCTCATCTGTCCATAGGATGTTGTTCCAGAACTGTGAAGGCTTTTTTACATGTCGTTTGGCAAACTAATCTGGCCTTCCTGTTTTTGAGGCTCACCAATGGTTTCCATCTTGTGGTGAACCCTCTGTATTCACTCTGGTGAAGTCTTCTCTTGATTGTTGACTTTGACACACAGACACCTACCTCCTGGAGAGTGTTCTTGATCTGGCCAACTGTTATGAAGGGTGTTTTCTTCACCAGGGAAAGAATTCTTCGGTCATCCACAACAACAGTTGTTTTCCGTGGTCTTCCGGGTCTTTTGGTGTTGCTGAGCTCACCGGTGCGTTCCTTCTTTTTAAGAATGTTCCAAACAGTTGTTTTGGCCACGCCTAATGTTTTTGCTATCTCTCTGATGGGGTTTTTTTTGTTTTTTCAGCCTAATGATGGCTTGCTTCACTGATAGTGACAGCTCTTTGGATCTCATCTTGAGAGTTGACAGCAACAGATTCCAAATGCAAATAGCACACTTGAAATGAACTCTGGACCTTTTTATCTGCTCATTGTAATTGGGATAATGAGGGAATAACACACACCTGGCCATGGAACAGCTGAGAAGCCAATTGTCCCATTACTTTTGGTCCCTTAACAAGTGGGAGGCACATATGCAAACTGTTGTAATTCCTACACCGTTCACCTGATTTGGATGTAAATACCCTCAAATTAAAGATGACAGTCTGCAGTTAAAGCACATCTTGTTCGTTTCATTTCAAATCCATTGTGGTGGTGTATAGAGCCAAAAATGTTAGAATTGTGTCGATGTCCCAATATTTATGGACCTGACTGTATATGTATGTATGTTGTTATACATTCACATCAGTCCCTAACCCTCAAGGGGTGTACAATCTAAGGTCCCTAACTCACATTCATATACTAGGGCCAATTTAGACAGGATCCAATTAACCTACCAGCATGTCTTTGGAGTGTTGGAGCAAGCCAGAGTACCCAGAGGAAACCCACGCAGGCACAGGTAGAACATGCAAACTCCAGGCAGGTTGTGACGTGGGTCGTGGGATTTGAACCAACAATCTTAGTACTGCCAGGTGGAAGTGCTAACCATCTAGCCACTGTGCTGCCCCTATATATAGCTGTGTAATCTGAATTTTCTTTTAACCCCATTCATACATCTTATGCCTCCCTGATCATATCGGACAGCTATGAGTGAAGGTTAAATGTTAACTATCTGTTGTCACTGAAACAATAGCGCAAGTTTAACTAAACAAACAATGTGACATGAGGACTACCAATAAAGACACTGTTAGACATTCTTTCTGCTTTTTACAAGCTTGTCATATTCTCTATTAAAACTAACAGGTGGAAAAAGTGGATAAGCTCTGCCCAAGCTGTTCAGATCATGCAAAAAACACAGTTACTTCCATTGCCATGTCATTTGGCTACAGTAAAAGACACCTAGGAGAGCAGAGCCTTGATGAAAATGTTTTTCTTAATAAAGATGTTGGGAAACATCACAAGCAGTAGGAGTGATGACATGTAACTGCCATCTGTTGTACAGAGGAGCTACCTCCAGTATTTAATGTTAGCTGCCCTTTCTTCTGCTAGCTGTTCCCTAGCTGAAAGTACTAGCCCTCTCTGTGAGGCAGTAATTGGCAGCTCAGGCAATAACAGCCAATCGGTGTAGGTGAAAGAAAGCTGGCAGCTCCATCCTCCGCAATACAGTTAATTTATTAATCCAGGCGTTGTACAAAATATTACAGGGCTTACACATGTAGCCTTAATTATGGCTATGATTAGGCTACATGCCAAAACGCTTAAGCCATGTAATATTTTGTATCACACCTGGATTAATAAATTCATTTATTGCAGAAGATCGAGCTGCCGGCTTTCTTTCACATACATGTTTGCTCGGGTGTTAGGACACTACAATCCAGTGTACCGATCGCTCACCACCTCAATTACAACAGGTGTTTTCTACTACGTTTAAAAGCAGAAGCATTGGGTGCCCAGTTAGCTTTGTGAAACATGACAAGTGATGGTATTACAGTGATCTCCCCCGCTATGGTATTGTGTTGTAACAGTGGGACCACCACCAATGGGAAAACTGGTTAGCGCTGCAAGCTCAGACCGGATGCTGGTCAGCTGCTGGTTTGCTAGCATGCTCATTTGACATAAAGCAGTTGTGAGATCAGCTTCTTTCAGATGGGCAGCTGTACTCATGTGCCGAAGGTCAAGTGGTGTCTACTGCCCTGGCTGATCTCAGCTGATATTTGTCCCATGTGTATGGGGCTTAGGATACTGACCTGCAAAAAGCATAGAGATCAGGAATTCTGATATTTTTCTATCTCATTTACATGCATGGTCTGCATCTCAAAAAGTATTACACAGCTGGGCAACAAACCGTTTATAAAAGGAGGATACCAATGGCAACCCGTATACTTTTCTCATGACATGGTAACCTTAGAAAGGCAGTGCTACAGTTTTCAGTATTCTAGTTGAGACCTGACTGGCTGTTCTGCATAGTTTTACCTCAAGCCCTTGTTCATAGGTGCTGTGGGTTCCATATCTCACAATATCAATGTCCAAAAAACAATGAAACCACTGGGTATGATGTGGAATAAATAACTGTTGTGACAGACCCAGTTTGGACAGGGGCTTTTGAAAGGTACTAGGGGTTAGCTTTCTACCCTCAGATTATGGCCCATGGGAGAAACCAGGGACTTTATCTGCTTCTCTCAGTCAGAGCTAGGAAAAACTCAGATTCCAGGGCACATGGACAGTAAGCAAGAGGCTAGCTGCAAAACCCTCCAAAAGCCCCTGTCCCGGTTGGGACTGTTACAACTTTAATTTCAGACTTCATCTGTGCTATTAACCAGTAGGTTTGGCTGCACAGTTGGCCATCACGTTGGGATTGATTTGCATGGCTCTGCCAATTATCCTGCAATGAGAAAAAAACCCTTTTGTTGACTGGTGAAGAAAATTATGACAGATAACTTTGGTGTTAAAGTATCATTGTACTTCAGTGTGATTATGCTGAGTTACAGAACCAGGAACTTTTCCCTTTGTCCAAAATTATGTGGCAGTGAAATGTCACTGAACAATACAATCTGTACACTGTTGAGACAAAATGAACAGAGTTCACAGTTCAGGGCACATTTAGGAAGATTCTGAAGAAGAGGCTGTGTGACACTGAGTATAGTGCACTTCAAAGATCTCAGCAGAGCAGGGCAGGTACATAGATACAGTACTTTTACAGAACTGGTGGAGGATCAGGATTATTATCAGGGCATGTGCACCCTAAAGGTCTCCTTACTGTATACTGTAAGTGTACTGTAGGGTCTACTTTATTTGAAAGCACCAACACTGGGATACATGTTGAAATTACCAAATAAAGCTATAAGCTGACCTTGCTTTTATCACCAAACTGCTTTCATTCCCATTCAAAACTGATATCTCTAAACTAAACTTAAAAGCCAAGTTCACTTTTTATAATATGATATATGTTACACCCATGTTACTGCTGCAGTTGCCCCCACACCCAACCCCCCCCCCCTCTCCCAAGTCCCCCCTGTGACAGCAGACCCACTGTCACAATATAGAACACAAGGGGACACCTCTAAGTGCAGTATTAAAAACAATTTAATGAACCATAAGTGTAGCACTCACATGTATGAAGAAGCAAGAAACATTGTAAAGTGTTATACAGTGAGGATCGAAAGTTTGGGCACCCCAGCTAAAAATTTGTATTAATGTGCATAAAGAAGCCAAGGAAAGATGGAAAAATCTCCAAAAGGCATCAAATTACAGATTAGACATTCTTATAATATGTCAACAAAAGTTAGATTTTATTTCCATCATTTACACTTTCAAAATAACAGAAAACAAAAAAATGGCGACTACAAAAGTTTGGGCACCCTGCAGAGTTAATATCTTGTACTGCCCCCTTTGGCAAGTATCACAGCTTGTAAACACTTTTTGTAGCCAGCCAAGAGTCTTTCAATTCTTGTTTGAGGTATCTTTGCCCATTCTTTCTTACAAAAGTCTTCCAGTTCTTTGAGATTTCTGGGCTGTCTGTCACGCACTGTTCTTTTAAGGTCTATCCATAGATTTTCAATTATGTTGAGGTCAGGAGATTGTGAAGGCCATGGCAAAACCTTCAGTTTACGCCTCTTGATGTAATCCCCCGTGGATTTCGAGGTGTGTTTAGGATCATTATCAATTTGTAGAAGCCATCCTCTCTTTAACTTCAGCTTTTTCACAGATGGCATCAAGTTACCATCCAAAATTTGCTGAAATTTTATTGAATCCATTTTTCCTTCTACTCGTGAGATGTTCCCTGTGCCACTGGCTGCAACACAACCCCAAAGCATGATTGATCCAACCCCATGCTTAACAGTTGGACAGAGGTTCCTTTCATTAAATTCTGTGCCCCTTCTTCTCCAAACGTACCTTTGCTCATTCCGGCCAAAAAGTTCAATTTTAACCTCATCGGTCCACAGAACTTGTTTCCAAAATGCATCAGGCTTGTCTATATGTTCATTTGCAAAGTTCAAACGATTATTTTTGTGGTGAGGACGTAGAAGAGGTTTTCTTCTGATGACTCTTTTATGAAGACCATATTTGTACAAGTATCTCTTTATAGTGGAATAGTGTACCACAACTCCAGTGTCTGCCAGATCTTTCTGGAGGGATCGTGCAGTCAAACGTGGGTTTTGTATTGTTTTTCTCACAATCCTGCGAGCTGTTCTGTCTGATATTTTTCTTGGTCTTCCAGATCTTGCTTTAACTTCCACTGTTCCTGATGACTGCCATTTCTTAATTACATTCCGAACAGAGGATATTGACATCTGAAAACACTTTGCTATCTTCTTATAGCCTTCTCCAGCTTTGTGAGCGTCAACTATTTTCAGTTTCAGTTTTCTAGACAACTGCTTAGAAGAACCCATGGTGCTGATTGTTGGGGCAAGGTCAGATGAGTCTGGGCATTTAAAACCTTTGAGATTGACATCACCTGGTCTTCCCAAACCATGATGGAGAACAATCCATGACACCGGCAGGTCTCAGCTTTGCAAAGGGGGCAGTGCATGCTATAAATTCTGCAGGGTGCCCAAACTTTTGCAGACGCCATTTTTTTGTTTTCTGTTATTTTGAAAGTGTAAATGATGAAAATAAAATCTAACTTTTGTTGACATATTATAAGAATGTCTAATCTATAATTTGATGCCTTTTGGAGATTTTACCATCTTTCCTTGGCTTCTTTATGCACATTAATACAAATTTTTAGCTGGGGTGCCCAAACTTTCGATCCCCACTGTAGATGACTCAAGTGAAGGGGACCACAGCCACTTGTCAGATGGTATGTCTGTAGCGGCATCCAGGACCAGATTATTATTATTATTATACAGTATTTATAAAGCGCCAAAAGTTCACTCAGCGCTGTACATTACAAAGGGGGACAGAACAATAACAATAAAATGCAAAACATGAGGGGATCGAGGGCCCTGCTCTTTCGAGCTTACAATCTAGGAGATGGAGCCAAGAGACAAGTCGGACGTCTGCGCTCCATGGAAAGCACCGGCTCCTATGGTTGTGATGGAACACAGAACCGGAAGTGACGTCAAGAACCACCGTGGACCGCACGACTGGAAGTGGCGTCAAGGAAGTTGGGTCCTTAGCCTGGGTAACGCGTTTCAGAGCACTAATCCACTCCTTTGTCAAGCCTGATTGGCTAAGGCAACAACTCCCATTTATATTGGTGCATAAGCCTATATGGGCGGGGTTAGGGCAGTCTTAGCACACATCTCAGGAGGATCGTCAGAGACGAATAGAGTCAATATGTCTATCATTATGCTTTCATCACGGAGTTCCATTCAAACATAACAATGCAGTAAAATAAAAACCATATGATATGTATGCACATATATACAAGCGCGCATAGGCAAAGTACATAAGAATTAAAAAATATATATAAAAAGATACATGGCTTTATGGAAAGAATACAAAGGAGACATAAAAGGATATGAAACAAAAAAGATATAGTGCAGTTATGGGATCTGGCACTACTTACCAATATGAAGGGTAACTAAAAAATATTAATATTGATAATAAGTTATAATAAATACGTATTCTGATTTTAGAAGGTATTATGGTGTTTGTTTATAAAAGAATACATGCATACTGTAATAAACCCAATGTGTCATGAAATTATATATTTCAAAAAGAGAAAGAAGGGACTTAGATTCAGACCATTTTCCACTGAAATGATATGTTAGACAATGTTCATTAGTCCACAAGGTGGAAAACAGGACAGTAATACATAAAAATAATATGATGGTACTAATTTCCATCTCTTCTTGGAGATCCAATGGAGCCAACGTGTACAAAATGTATATCCAATAGGTCTTTTGTTCACGTAGTTTTTTCAAACATTCAGCAAGGGGGTATGTGTTGGGCATCCCCTCAATAACCCAAACCCTTAGGCCTTCAGAGCATTTTTCGTGTTGCTCTTTGAAGTGCCTAGGTAAACTGTGCTATTCAACCGCTTCCTCTACAAGTGTTCGCCGAAACGTTTCCTCAGTGTCCGTGTGGTTCTACCAACATAGAATGGGCATGTGAGGCAATAAATTACAAATTCAGATGAACAATTGTAAAATGCTTTCATTTCATATGTTTTGTTTTTAACCAGAAACTGCTTTTGACCGTGTGTAACATGTTTATACATTAAACGGGGATTTTTTGCACTGGTACATCCCCTTCAGAGAAAGGACCATGGAAAGTGATTTGGACAATGAAGCAGTCTGTTTCTATTTACCAGGAGCGATTTTGTTTTTTACACTAGAGGCTTTCCTATATGTTATTTTGGGTGCTTGGGTAATGACAGAGGTTAGGTGTGGGTCTTCTAACAAGATGAACCAATGTCTCTTGAAGATTTGTTCCATCTTCCTATGTTGGCAATGAAATTGAGTAACAAAATGGACGGGATTAGTAGTGTCAGATGGATGTTTGGTGACATTCTCTACAAGGCAGAGTTGATTAGCCTCCTCAACCCTATCCAGTGGATAACCCTTATCGAGAAACATTTGTTTCATGTGCTGGCTATGTTGTATATTGTCCTGTATACTATTACAATCATGACGCAAGTGGCAAAACTGGCTTTTAGAGATGTTGTTGACCCAATGGCGGTGATGACAACTGGAGAAATGTAGGAAAGAATTACCAGCCATCGGCTTGGTATAATTGGTGGCATATATGGTGTTCTCTTCATGGCATAATGTAAGATTTAAAAAAGCCAGAGAAGTACTGTCACACCTGTAAATGACAGACCAAATGTGTTGGTATTGCAGCAAGAGACAAAGGCGAGGACATCGGATTCGGGACCATCCCAAATGATGACCACGTCATCTACAGTTGTGTTCAAAATAATAGCAGTGTGTTGAAAAAAGTGAATAAAGCTCAAAATCCTTCTAATAGCTTTTATTTCCATACACACAAATGCATTGGGAACACTACACATTCTATTCCAAATCAAAACATGAAGAAAAATATATCAAATTTGTGTTGTTCCTCTAAAAAAAATTGAAGAAAAGTGAAAATTAGACTGTTCAAATAAATAGCAGTGTTTGTATTCTTCTTTACAAACTCAAACATTCACTATATAAACTGAAAAATGTTTGAAGATTTTGCTTTCCTTTGAATCACTTAATGAATATTTAGTTGTATAAGCATTGTTTCTGAGAACTGCTGTACATCTGTGTTGCATGGAGTCAACCAACTTCTGGCACCTGTGAACAGGTATTCCAGCCCAGGATGATTGGACTACATTCCACAGTTCTCTATTTCTTGGTTTTGCCTCAGAAACTGCATTTTTGATGTCACCCCACAAGTTTTCTATTGGATTAAGATCCGGGGATTAGGCTGGCCACTCCATAACGTCAATCTTGTTGGTCTGGAACCAAGATGTTGCACGTTCATTGGTGTGTTTGGGGTCGTTGCCTTATTGGAACACCCATTTCAAAAGGCATTTCCTCTTCAGCATAAGGCAGCATGACCTCTTCAAGTATTCTGATGTATTCAAACTGATCCATGATTCCTGGTATGCGATAAAGCGGCCCAACACCGTAGTATGAGAAACATCCCCATATCATGATGCTTGCGCAACCATGCTTCACTGTCTTCACAGCGTACTGTGGCTTAAAATCCAGTGTTTGGGGGTCATCTGACAAACTGTCTCCGGCCACTAGACCCCAAAAGAACAATCTTGCTTTCATCAGTCCACAAAATGTTGCGCCATTTCTCTTTAGGCCAGTCAATGTGCTCTTTGGTAAATTGTAACCTCTTCAGCACGTCTTTTTTTCAACAGTGGGACTTTGCGGGGGCTTCTTGCATATAGCTTGGCTTCACATAGGCATCTTCTAATTGTAACAGTACTCACAGGTAACTTTAGACCTTCTTTGATCTTCCTGGAGCTGAGTGTTGGCTGAGTCCTTGTCATTTTGGCTATTCTTCTATCCATTCCAATGGTAGTTTTTCACTTTCTTCCACGTCTTTCAGGTTTTGGTTGCCATTTTAAAGCATTTGCGATCATTTTAGTTGAGCAGCCTATCATTTTCTGCACTTCTTTATATGTTTTCCCCTCTCCAATCAACTTTTTAATCAAGGTACACTGTTCTTCTGAACAATGTCTGGAACGACCCATTTTCCTCAGAATTTCAGAGAGAAATGCACTGTAACCAGCATGTACAACATTTGCTGCCTTCCTTCCTTAAATAAGGGCAATAATTGCCACCTGTTTTTCAAAGAATGAATGACCTCACTAACAGAACTCCACACTGCTATTATTTTGAACGTGCCCCTTTCAATTAGAGATTCAATTACACAGAATCAGCAGCATGCATGTCATGACTGTTGGTTCTGTTGGATTTCTATTACTCTACTACACCTGCTAGTAAATTATTTGCCATGTAGAAGAATAATTTCTACCAAAAACAGTGATTGATCAGGTTAGTGATGTCTAAGTGATGAGTGGCTCAATAAGGGGTCTTCCATAAGGAAGTGTTTCACGGCTAGGACTCCAATGTCATGGGTTATACATGTATACAAAGAACATACATCGAGGGAAACTCACCTGTAGGTGGGCTCCCAGGTGTACTTAGCTATTCCATGAGGTGTATACCATCCCTCATATAGGCTGGTAAAGATTATTATTATTATTATTATACAGGATTTATATAGCGCCGACAGTTTGCTCAGTGCTTTACATTATGGTGGGAGACAGTACACGAGACAGTACAGTAATAATATGATTCAATACACGAGGGGTTCGAGGGCCCTGCTCCTTGGAGCTTACAATCTAGGAGGGAGGGGATGGTGGTACAGGATGAAATAGCTGTGGGTGATGGAGTGGTAGGAAGAGTGGAGGAGTTCAGTAATTAGCTGAGGGCGGGGTAGGCTTCCCTGAAGAGAGAGGTTATCAGAGTGCGTCTAAAGGTGAGCAGAGTAGGTGATAGTCTGATGGATTGGGGTAGGGAGTTCCAGAGGATGGGGGAAGTCCTGGAGACAAGCATGGGAGGAGAAGACCAGGGAGCTAGAGAGTAGGAGGTCTTGTGAGGAGAGTATGTTTTGGGTGGTATTTAGAGACAAGATCGGTGATGTAGTTTGGGGCAGTATTATGAACAGCTTTATACGTCAGTGTTAGCGTTTTGAATTTTATCCGTTGGGCAATCGAAAGCCAGTGGAGGGATTGGCAGAGTGGGGTGGCAGATACGGAGCGGTTAGTAAGGTGGATGAGTCTGGCCACAGCATTCAAGATAGACTGAAGCAGGGATAGCCTGCGGTGAGGTAAGCCGATGAGGAGGGAGTTACAGTAGTCGAGGCGAGATATGATAAGAGAGTCAATGAGTTGCTTAGTGGTTTCCGAGGTTGGGAACGGTCGTATTTTGGAGATGTTGCAGAGGTGAAGTCTACATGAGTTTGTCAGCAATTGGACCTGGGGCTGGAAGGACAGATTGGAGTCTAGGATGACACCTAGTACTCTGGCTTGAGGGGAAAGATTTAGTTTGAGGAAGTGGAGTGACATCCAAGCCGATAAGATTGAGCTCGGGGCTGCGAAAACTGGTCAATATACAATGAGAACCCACTAGTGATGCTTTCCATAGAAGCCACTATGGGGCACCCTGGAGGGTTCCTAGCATCCTTGTGGCTTTTCGGAAGATGATAGAAATAAGGAACTTTATAAAATTCTTTCCGAAAAAAAGCAGCCTCCGCCTTAGTGATGACTCCCTGTTTCTTGGCTGTATCTATGAGGATAATTACCTCATTAATGAACTCGGGTAAGGGATCCTTTTTTTAGTTTCTTGTATGTTCTGGGATCAGAGAGGAGATGCTCCGCTTCTCTAACATAGTCCACTTTATCTTTGATCACTATAGCTCCACCTTTTATCAGCTGATTTTATTATTACATTGGAGTTTTTAGATAAATATTCAAGACCCTTTTGTTCCCCCTAGTCAGAATATGATGGCTAGTACTTGAAGTATCTTTCTTACATGTGTTGACTTATTCTGTGCACGCAACTCGATAGAAGGTTTCTAAGAAAGGGCCTTTTGGCATAAGTAGGGTGAAAAATGGACTTGGGTCTAAACGTATGTTGAATGGGTGATGACGAGACTAAATGTTGAGTAAGTCGACCTGTAGCTCCTCAAGATTGGCAAGAGCGGACAGATAAACAGAGTCAAAGGACATGTCGGGAACTTCAGAAATATCTATGTTGACACTGTTATCAGCCCTTTGTATGGTTTATAGGCTATAATATCATTTTAGCGTAAGGTTTGTAATAAACCTGTTAAGATCTTTAAATAAAATAAATGGATTGGGCCATATAGTGGGGGCAAAATTAAGCCCTCTATTGAGATATCTTTATCCGTGAGTGTATAGGAAGAAAGATTGTAGATTTTTACCATATCAGCCATTTGCTTTTTTTGGTGGTGTCTTGATTTTCCCCCTCTCCTGCCTCTTCTGTGAGCTTTCTTTTTACTGAGCTGGAGTGGGGGGTTATGCATAAATAAGAAGAGGTGCTGGTGGAGGCACTGTCTACAAAACTGGCCAATTCAGATGGAATGAATGTACCGGGCTCTTTGGTGGAGTGAGAAGTAATACCATGGTACTGCTGTCACAATATAAAAAAGATGCTGCCATGTGGGGCTCCACCCAAATTTAGCAAGAATGCACTTCTCCACATTGCAAGTTTTAATTTGTTTTAATTTCAAGGTCCGGTTTAACAGGTTGTCAACCATTAAACTGTATTTTCCAGTTTTCCTTAAGAATTGCAGTTCAGAGTTCCAAGTAGACAGATCATGAAAGTCCACTTGAAGTCTGAATTACTAACCTCTATACTTGTTTGGAGACCATGACTAATGGAGGCTACAGGCGGAAAATGATAGTCAGGAACCTAGTATAATCAGAAAAATTAGCAATAGAAGTTTCTGTATCTGCTCAGTACAATCCGCTTTAATATGACTTTTGCGTAATGCCCTGCAGAAACATTTTTACTGACTGTCTGATTGGAAATTTTTTTTCCATCAGATTTTCCATATGTGAGGGGCAGCAAGGCATAGCTTGTTAAATGATTACTAGATTACAGACAAAAGGGACTGGGGTGAACTGGCTCACTACAACACCCAAATGGAAAACTGACCTATTGACTAGGTAGCCTGGATGCCCCCTATGCATTTTCAAGAGAAGTATAGTGAAATCATGAAAGATCAATTACACAATTTTCATACACTGGTTTATAAAAGAGTTTTATTAACAGTCACAGATCATATATAAATGTGGTGATATACTATCAAAACAGAAATAATTTCAAAGGAAGCTAATGGAAAATGTTTAAGTAATCTTAAGTAATCTCCTAGGAAATAACTTCCTACTGCAATTTTTTGCCGAAGTTGGCAGACAACACAAGGCAATAGACTTTGCAGTAAATTTACATAAATGTAATGTATATCTTCTTTTTTTTTTTTTTTTTTTTTATACAGATGCGTTTTATTTTACATACAAAACTTAAACATATTAACTCATTCACATTATGTAACGTCTGTATAATGGATGGTCCTTTAAGTAAAGTTTAGTTGACCAGGCACATAGTTTTTACCATGGCTTATGTGTATCCCTCTACTGGACCAGATTGAATAGAGCAGACGTGTCCTATTCCAGTACCTTTTTAAACTTCTTCAGCACTAAACACGAGCTTCTTGTGGTCATGTCATATAACCTATATTACTTAATAATGATCATTTACTCTTACACAATATTATAATAGTAGATTCTTTGAAAATATTGACTAGTTAGATGAACACTGTGCGTTAGTAGTCATTATATAAATGTAACATTATGATTCATCATCACTGGATATGACATCAATGGTGTCCATCTGTGGCAAGCGCAGAGAGTCGTACTTCGGAGGTGGAGTGCCAGGTATCGGCATGCTACCATGATTTGGATCTTCATGCTGGAAACCAGGATTAGAGTAGGACTCTACCAGTTCAGCCACTGTTGGTGGTGGATCACTATACTGTGGACTTCGCTTCTTTTGCCTCCTATTTCTGTTCCAAGCGAGGCTTTTGAGGATAGTGATCCAAATACAGTCTATGATGATTTCTCCAAACTCGATGATGCACAAGACTGAACCCCCCATCCAAAATCCAAACTGACCTCCCAGGTTTGAGAGCAACCACACTACCTGTTGGATAGAAATACACTGAGAAGTAAGATCAAGTAAGACTCAACAGGAAACAATCAGAACTGATGTTGCTCATAATATTCAACCTCTGCTAAAGTGGAATGTAACAAGCAGATTCATTGTAATGGACAACTATTCCACCTTAAATAAACCCTGTCAATGAAAAACATATGATAAACTAAAATCTCCTGTAAAATTAGGCTCCCGTAAAAGTATACATACCCTTTCAAATGCTCATTTGTGGAGTCATTGCTATACTACACTGCAAGGCTGCCAAAAGAGTCTTCATATTTGACATTTTTCTAGGTCTATCAGACGCCTGTGTTCCCACCACACTTGGTTCTTCCAACCTGCCCCTACATCATTACAGGGCACAGACTTGATATAGGAAATAGTGGGAAGGATCACAGAGCATGGTGAGAAGGGGCGCACGTTTCCATCACATTCAGACTTTTCCAGCAGCTTACAGAGAAGTCAAATGGAGACTGAACGATCTGTACACGCTAGCGTGGATAGGAACGCCAACCAACCTCATGGGCAAGAGAGCTGCCCATGCAAATCTACCCAGACAATACATTAAAAAAAAAAAAGCAAACAGAGCAGCAGTTGGACCATTTCTACTGCTTATTCACAGAACCTGAAAAAAATCAGAAGACGTAGTGGTATCACTCTGCTGATCTTGAAGTAGCAAATATATGTGTATATCTGCAGATATATTTACTAACTGCTGACATATTCAATTGTTGTTTGCTCTAGTGGTATGGTTTAAAGCTTTCCTTCTAGCCACAAATAAAACTGAACTCTGCTTAGCCTTTAAATTAACTTTTGGATCCTACCCCAGGATAGTAAGGATTAAATGTTTAAATTATATGCTGGGCTGAAGGGGATCGGAGAAATGAGTCCGGTGTACAAGCAAGGAATAATGTATTTCTTTACACCCCTAACCTAAATGAGCATTTAACCCTTACTAACCTAAAAAGTGGTTTTAAAAAAGATGACAGGAGATCAGTTTTAATACAACCCTGTCACTATAGTGTAGAATTAAGAACTAATACAGAGAGAACAATCCGGCACTACCTGATAAGTGTTCCTTATACTGTAGATGTGGATACCAATCCCAATTGTGAAGACTGCAAACAAATAGTTGTGTTCCCACAAAATCTTACAAGCAAATAACTATAACTTTGCTGTGTCTCCTGTAAAATCTCAATTTCCATTCACCAATCTTACATGCATGAAATGAACCAAATAAGATACATTTTTACCATTAATTGTGCTTTTACACAAACCAACTCAAACCATGTAATCAGTCTCTGGTGTTTTCTCTTCAATACCTCGTACGTTCTTCTTGAGCATATACATACAGTCAATTACATGCATAAATCAGTCTCTAGTGTAATAATCTTCTATGCTGTGGTTGCAAATTATACAGATTAAACCTTTAGAGTCTTCAAAGATTGATCAAATAGTGTATAGTGACTTCCACCACCTTTCCACTAATGCACTCAACTTCACTGGTTGACCTGTCAATGTTCAGGTCAAATATCGCTTTCTCCCTTAAGGGTTCACTCTCAGGCTCTATTGTGATAATACTCCTTTCCATGTCCCTTATTATGTTGCCATTTTATAGCCATCCAGATTTTCTAGTGTATGGCCCTTTTAAAGATTGGGTGTCCCATTCCTATGGCTCTGCAAACCAACTCACAAAACACACGGACCGCTCGTGGTGTAGTATGTAGTAAAACAATTGATTAGCATAGGCTTGCACTTGCATTTAAAACATCAAAAATCACTTTTAAAATTACAGAGAGTGGGGCCGCGGCTCCCACCTCGGTTCCGGTTTCAGCTTGTGTCACCCAGCTCCACCTTACGTGTGTCGTCACATTCACATGACTTCCTCAGGGACTCAATCACTATACCCTATTGATCTTTGAAGACACTAAGGGGTTTATTCACTAAATCTGATTCACTCAGAATCTCATGCACCTGTGCATGGTAGCCAATCACCTTCTAACCTCAGCTTGTTCAATTAATCTTTAGCAATAAAACCGGTAAGCTGGTTTCTATGCATGAGATTCTGAGTGAACCAGCTTTAATAAGTAAACCCCTAAAGGTGGAATTTGTATCATTTGCAACCACGACACAGAATACACTAGAGACTGATTTATGCAAATAATTCCTAGATTGTAAGCTCGAAAGAGCACGACCCTCGAACCCCTCGTGTATTGTATTGATACTGTATTGTCTCATGTTCTGTCCCCCTTGCTACTGTACAGCGCTGAGCATACCCTTTGGCGCTATATAAACACTGTATAATAATAATAATAATAATTGACTGTATGTATATGCTAAAGAAGGAACAAACACAGTATTAAAGGGAAACAACATCAGAGACTGATTTCATTCTTTGATTTATTTTATTTAAAAGCACAATTAATTGTAAGGTTTATTTTATGTGGTTATTTCAGGCATGTAAGATTGGTGAAAGGCAATTGAGGTTTTATAGGAGGTGCAGTAAAGTTATATTTATTTACTAGAATAGAATTTAGATGAAACCATAAATGTATAAAATGTCAGTAAATTCCTTTCCTGCTTCCTGCGCCACCTAAGGTTGATCCTGAGAAAACTTCAAGTGAAGTCCATACCGAAACAGACATTTGTGGGAATGTCAATCTCCTGGGGTTCAGTTCTCTCTAGTTCCTCCCTCTGACCTCCACCCATTACAAGGCAAAGTAGTGACTGAAAAATCAGTATTAAGAACCAGTGAGAGTAGTGGAGGACCACAGAGATGGGCACCCCCAGAAGTGTTGGCTTGGGTGTGGACATCAACAGATTTCTAAGGATTAGGGAAGCATTTGGAGATGCTGGCAGCAGGAAATGTTTGTATTTGATTACTTCTTTTACAGGCATGACTTAATTAAATTCTAAACCATAGCAACAGGATCACTTAAAGTACAAACTGTGAGGAACAGACTCTTCTCCAACCAGAAAGAGCCATTTCAACACTAAAGCTGGCAGCAGATCTTGGGGGGTAATTGGTTGGCTCTCCCTCAGGGTAAACTATCGTCTGCAGTGACTGCACCCCTGAAACTTGTAATTTCACTTATGAGACACACAGACATTTATTTTAATGGATAAGTGAGGGAAAAAGACGCTGATACAGGTATTTTGGGAGAACAATAGTGACAGTGTGAGGATCTGGTTGCAGGCCAAATATTTAAACATAGATTGGTCACATGTATTGCACAGCCTTGTGTGCTGTCCTTCCTGCACACACCTCTCTTTGCTTTTCCTTTGCTATCTATCTGTTGTATAGCTCCTGCTCATCACTTGGTATCTCCACCCTGCTCCATCCCATTCCCACCAGTTTCCGTTTCTTCTACTGCTATTTTATCGGGTGTGTCAATTTGCCTGTTGTGGAGCACACTAGTCTGATCCATGTTCAGTTTCTATGTGCTTAGCTCCTGCTATGTTTGCTCTTAAATTAGCATTTAGCCTTGCTTTTGTCTAGTCTGTTTTCCTGGTAACCTTTTTTTCCCAGCACTAGCTGCTAAGTTGTTTGTGTGGTCTTTTCTGGTAAATGTCTTTCCCGGTACATGTTTTTGGTGGTTTCTGTTGGTGTGGTCTCTTCCGACAACCTTCTATCCCTATACACACTGTCCATTTGCTTCTGTCTTTGTGGTTATGATCAAATGCCTGTTAGTACACCTTGAGTCCATATGTGTTGGTTGGTCAGTTTGTCTGTTTTGCTTTGGGTTGTAGTCTGGGGAGTGTTTTTGCACACAATTCTATCACCACTATCAGGTGCTTTGGAAAAGTCCAGTTCTTGCCCATTTAAAATGAGCCATGTCCACCCACTAGTGATACAATATTTGGTCTCTGTTACTTCTGTCTCCGTGTACCATACTGTAGTTAGCTAG